>NC_134775.1:8815914-9101069 GCF_050436995.1 Anticarsia gemmatalis
TCATTTATTTTGCTACGCATAATGACACGCTCCTCAGGACTTAACCTATAAGGACGTCTTTGCACTGTTTTACTAGGATCGATTAACCGAATTTCAAGTTCACCCGTTGTTACTCGTGTTTTCGGCAGCCCTGTAGTAAAATAATCCGAATACTCGTCTAAGGTAGCTAAAAGATCTGATTTTCTAGCCGAGGGTATATCCGTGTCAACGCTGCTAAAATCGTTACTACTCTTAAAATCACTCGTGACATCACAATTAAAAACTGTCAATTTATTTGGTTTTGTGATGGCAAAATAATTAACCGATAAATTAATGACGAAACCTTGACTCAATATTTCGCGACCTAGCATAATATCACTACGCATATACTCATCGGGTAACACATGAAATAAAATCTCTAAATTAAAATTACAAATTTCAACATTACACAGTATTTGCTGGGTGCTGAATACACTTGCTTGACCAATTCCCGTCAAGGACACGGTTTTAGTAATTCGTTTGCCATTAAACCTTGATGCAATGCTTTCTTTTATGAGCGAGCACTCAGCACCCGAATCAAAATGAAAATCATAACATGTACCTTGATTACAAAGTGTTCCGGTCGGTGGATCCACGACGCACACGTCAACTCGTCGTTCGGTCTGCCCGGCGCCACGGCTGCTGGTACCGCTGCTGCTGGGTTCTCCACCACCCGGACATCGGTTAGCGATGTGACCCACTACTCCGCACTTGAAGCAAACGATCTTCGTCGACGTTGTCGGATGTGGTCCATTTTTCTTAACCGTAGCCGACTGTTGCGGCAAATGTGGCTTATTTTTCAAATCAGGATTTTTCATACGGCATTCAGCTTGCTTATGACCTATCTTCCCACACAAAAAGCATTTCAGTAGAGTATTAGAGGCAAACTTTCCTCGTTTGCCATCTGGTGTGTAATTCTTCGCATCCTGCGAAGTATCTGCCTTCCTTTTCAAGAATGAAAATGCCTGAAGCTCTTGTACTAGGCGTTGCCGCGTGGTAATTTCAGTGGTGTAGGCTAGATGTTGAAGCCGGGAATCAAACTTGGCAACGTGAGCAAAAACCGTTGAAACCGCTATTTCTTCCATCGTGGCATTTCTCCACTTGCTTGTTAATGACGTCATAAGGCGGCTGGCGTATGCAGCAAAAGTTTCGCCTTCTTTTGGCTTGTCGTTATTCAAATTAATGAGGGTAGCTGCCGCCGTTTCCACGGATTCAAAACGGGCAGTAAACAGCAATTTAAAATCAGCCCACGTCATACCTTGATAGGATACTTGTGACAGCCATGGCGAAGCTGTTCCTTTCAGCGCCTTGCTCAACGCGATGATCAATGCACCTCCTTCAGGCGCTTGGTCTCCGAAGCACATATCAACAGTAGTGCACCACGCACGGGCATCCGTTTCTGCCTTCTCTGGGTCGAACTCCGGCAGGCAGACTGGTTTGGCGGTACTCGTAGATGGATTCTTGAGTGTTTCTATTAATGTCTTCATGTTCTCATTCTGGAGTTCAAACAGTAACCGCCAATTCAGGCTTTCCCGTGCAGAGGCAGAAGTGTTAGATCCCGCTTCTGATGACAGATCAGGATGTGGAGCGGTGTTAGGATCCGACATCGTGGGCGACGATAATGAATACTTCACTTTGTATTAAAGTAGTTAATTTTTAATTTTCAATATACCGCACAAAATAATCACAACACGATATGAACAATAGTCTAAATATGAACGCGAGGATAGTTCGAAGCAGATGTGCACTCGACCGCAGCTCAACTCGGAATGAATCTGCGCACCCGCCAAGAACAACTCCAAGCGCCTCAGTCATCCGCTAGGGGCGCTTGCGTTCCAATCAATTCCATGTCCGTACTAATGACTTCCTCCGACATATTAAATTTAAGTAAAGTTTCTACTGGCACTTACCAGTGATTGGTAATTGTAATGATGTACTTCCATTGAGCCAATCCTTGTTATTACTTTCAAATACAACTTCCTTTTTATGTTCTGCTTGCCATCTAGTTTTGAATTGATGCTTTATCAAAGATAATTTTTGTTTCCAGGATTTCCGATCTTTACAAAACTTATTGATTACAGTTTCTACCATTAAATCCAACTTTTTGTCAAAATTTGGTGCCTGTGATTCTTTTATGATCATATAAATATCCTTTCGAGACAAGAATTTGACACCAGATGTTCCTAAAAGCAAAAGAAAATAATTATATTTTATTTGAATTTTTTTAATAATTTCTTTTCACACAAAAAAATCGATAAATAGCACATCCGCGGTATTCCACGGCTATTTTTGGATCGATCGTACTGGCTACAATTAAATATCCAATTCAAAGCATAGAAAAGTTTAGAAAGTAGTTAAAACTCTAAACATAACATTGAAATTCTCTAAAAAAAAAAAAATTATATTTTGTAATTTATTGAAATTACTCAATTATAAATCAAATTCATATAAAAAATATTCAAAATGCAAGTACGTACCTGGCTCTGATAGATCCATCACAATTTTTATGCACACGGGCTTAAAATACGAAACAACAAGTATTACTAGAACACTATTAAAATAGAATATCAACAAATAACACGTACACTTCGCACTAATGGTAAATGCCGACTATCGCTAGCGCATGACGCGCGATTATATTAAAACAAAATGGCTGCCATTAAATGCTGTAACTGTTAGGCTTTTTAGAGTAATACTTTGTTTTGTGTCATCGAACATTTCACAAAAATGATTTTTGGCCAGCTTTTGGACTCAAATACCCGTCCGTGCGATGGCCAGGTCGGTCTATTTGTTTTAAAGGTATTTTTTTTTTAAATTGTTTTTGATGGCTAATTTAGTTTTTGTGAATGCTTGCGATGTCCAGTCGTGTGAGATTCGCTCTGGCGACAGGATCGACTTTGATGCCGTTGATACTGACGTGCCGTTGGCGAGTAAAGGTTTGTTGATGGATATCTTGATATCTTTTAAGAATTCCTTTACTAATGGTGTTCCTATTAAACGCGGTGACATCGATTCTGATGCCAATAAATAGTCTTTTGATACCTGCCGAACAGTACTTTGTTGTTTAATTACTGTGATTGTAATTATTGAGCTCACAACGTCATCATTTGGCTTATGAGACGCCTGGTCAGACGCCAGTGTTGGTTGTCTTGAATGGTTTATCAGACGCCTAGTCAGACGCCAGTGTTGGTTGTCTTGAATGGCTTATGAGATGCCTGGTCAGACGCCAGTATTGGTTGTCTTGAATGGCTTATCAGAAGCCTGTTGGTTGTTTTGAATGGCGGATTGACTATCAGAAGCCAGATGAATGTTTTCCTTAAAGAGTTTTAATGAGCTGTAAAGATTTTGAACAGAGTACATTTTTCGTGCTTACAGTGACGTGCGGTACTGGTCGACAGATTTATTTTCTGTATTCTATCAAAATTGGTTATACTTAGTTTGTAACGTAATTTGTAGCGTTATTTTTGGAAGATTTATCTATGGAGATAGTTTGAGATTAATTCAACTGAATTCAAAACAAGGCCGAGTGGGTAAGAGCCTTTACTGTTCGAGTTGTTTTCTCCTTCACAGGATGGGCCTCTTGGACAGATGACTCACACGAGAACGTGTGAGAGGTCAGGACGGCCGTGTCGGAGCGCCAGCATCGAGGCGCTATATTTATAAACAATCTAGTTAAAATTATCTTAAATTGATTTGATTAAGTATTAAGAAATATTTTAATGTAACGGAAACGTCAAGTGTTTACACTTGGGTGTGGTCGGTACAATGTTGGCAGCACAGGCAGATGACGGCTGACATGTGACAATCGACAGCTGTCACTCAGAGGTATGATGGTTGGAACGTTAGCGTGGTAGCATTATTCAACATTCGAACTCATGGGAAAACGGTCGTTGCCACGTTGTACCAAACTCACCGCGTTTCTATCTTGCATCCAGCTAGATCAGTTAAATCCTAGTCTATTTTTGTGCTGTGATCATTGTAATGGACAAATACACTAGTGAGCTAAGTCTAGTGCGTATTATTTTGGACTATTCGCCATGACTGAACAATCTGATAACGAGGTACACCATATGCCTTCGATATCAGGATACAAACCCCACACATCACACCGTGCCCCGACATGTATATAACTTAATTCTCTAAAAATATTTTAAAACCAATAACAAAACGTTAATGCTTCATCTGCCGGCTGTAACTACTAAACGTAAAAATAAAATGAATGTATATTGGGTCTTCTCATGATAGCTGGTGATATTTTGGGAGGCCATACTGCCCATGAATCTGATCACGAATCCGCGAAAAAAAATTTTTGGATAACTTTTTTTTGCTTTTTACAGAAAAGGAAAAAAACGCGCGCGAGCGCTCACTCACGCACACATAGCAAGCGACTCGTTGCTACTGTGCAACTGTCGACCGCGTTGTCAGCTGACGTCGCGGTGAGCAATGACCTCGTGCGGGCCGTTCTAGCTTAGTAACAACAGTAAATACAAGTTCATACTGATTTCCCATAATACTTTCAGTGTTGGACTGGCTACGTGATTAACGTAACTGTCTAATTTAAGTAATTGTTAAATTACTTACCTACACAACGTGTAACACTTAAATATAAATTCACGAAAACATAACTGCGAATCTTATTTACACACTGATAACAGTTAATTACGCACGAGCATCAGGCACTACATACCTAATTTTATCTTTCTAACGCTTTACGAGATTTTTTGCTTCGTCGTTCTGATTCAAAAACACGGTTCATTCACCAGCTACCGTATCACACCGCGCACGCTCATGATCACGCGCGACAATAACAAATCACAGTTCAGAAAGGTTTAGGAAATAACAGTATTAACAAGCTCACGCATTGACTATGACCAGGCCCCCGTCACTCGGCCGTACCTACAGCGATAAGTGCCTACAAATTCGCGTGGCGTCGGCGCCACTCCGGGAGTCGAGTGTCGACGCTCACGCGTAGAGCTCGTGCGTGCGTTTATTAGAAGTTTTATGAGTAATATTATTATAAAAACGTTTAAAATAATGGCAGAAGAGAATATAGAATGGCAGGTTTAAAGCATTGCTCATTTGATGGATGTTTGTCGAAAAAGAAGGACGAGGGATTGTAATTTTTTTCATTACCTACAGATTCATTAAAAATCTATAAAACTTTACAGTCCCTTCCTACCACAAAATAATAGTACTAACTAGGTATAATTAGTTACTTTGTTGATGCTAACAATATGGACTCATGTCTGAATTATTAAGGAATTTGATACTTTATAATTACGAGAGCAACTTGCAAATGTGACTTTTTGTTTATGGAGATATTTCAACGATTTTGGTATCAAATGAAAGGTCTAAGACTAAAACTATTTTATCCGTTTAAATGATATAAATCGGTTCACAGGTTTAGGACATATGAAGAATATAAAATAGTAAAAATGTAAACAAACCAAAACAGGTAGCAACGATGCGGCGAGCCGACAACCCTAGCGTCATAGGTAACGCGTTACTCTACGCCAGACAGTGACAGAGTAACGCATTAAAAGAGAGCGGGAATACTTAGGTGAATATGTCGTTAGGTACGGAGCGCTTATACGAGCTGAATTAGACTTTGTTGCTTAGTAGCAAGAGTCGTTATTTCTATAAATTGTTACGGGAAGTGCGAAGAGAAGAGAAGACCCTGTATAAGTATAAGATGACAAAAAAGTAATAAAAAATAAAAATATCTAGTACAGGCACAGAAATAATAAATAAAACTACTAAGATAGGAAACTAACTGACTAAAAGGAAATAAATAAATAAAGGAATAGTATAAGAAGTTATGGCATATTTACATAAATCAAGAGAAGAGGAGAAACGAAACGTAAAAAGGTATGAAGGAGGGCCGACAGGTGACGTTTACGAAACGGGCGAAACCGTGTGACACATGGAAGTAATAATAATAACTGAAAGAATCACTACGGAAAATTTACCAAATAAATTCATACTTTACTGCTTGTACATAGAGTTTACTTTTGTTTAGTTCTAATGTCTGTTCGAAAAACGGTCTCGAGTGAGACAATACTTTTAAGGGCCTTTGTCCCTCTCTAACAGTTGCCACTGTACAATGTTTGTACCTTATGGTGGTAATTTTAGATTATTACTGAATTTAAATTCGGTAATTGTTGTTTCATTAAACAGAATTTTGGTATAAAAACAATCAAAAGTAGTTTTATACTAGGGCACTCAGAAAGTTTTGCGAATAACAGTTTTTTTTGTATGAGGCAGTGTCAGGTTTTAATTTATTTAATAAAATACATCATTTACTAGTATAAATACATAAATTCCAATTTTAAATTTTTATCAGCATTTTATTATTAGTACAAAACAAATTGCCGTGTTTCACTGAGAAATAAAACTGCCTGCAGAACATTTCTGGGCGATAAAATTTCATAAATTCAAATGTGGCTCAAAACTAAAAGAAACGTTTTACTGACTTCAAACTGGGTTTATAGATTAAGGACCTTTTATAGAATGCGCGTAAATTAGTTTTTTGTAAATTAAGCTAAGTTGGCTTAGCTTAGCCACTGAAAAAAAAATGGTCGTCTTTTGCCGGCTATTGTGGAAAAAAATAGAAAAATAAAAAATAGAATTAGACTAAATAGGTAAATTAGGTACAAAGCAATAGAAAATTTAATTTTAATTCATTCAGAAAGCTTTTTTTAGGAATTTGCACGAGTAGCTTTGCATAAGAGGAATTTTTCGCGCTAGGTGTCGTGAAATCTGACAAATGCATGGATGAAGACTCGCGGGAAATAGTGATGTGTTTTGATAGATAAGTTTGATTTAGGCATATCTTGGCACGTTTATAAGGAAAGTTGACTGACTGTAAAATTAGGTTAAAAAACCCAGAAACAAAAACCCAGTCGATAGTTAGCCACGTTTAAAATGAGCCAAATTAGGTACATAACGTTTAAGCGATCGAGAACCAAAAGAAAAGCCTTAGTCGCTAGTTTATTAACTATAAGAGGGTACCTCGTCTTTGTATCTTCAGAAAAATAAAATCAGTATTCAAGCACTCGCGTACAGTGGCAAACAATGACCAGAACTCATAATTTCTATCAGCAACAAACAATCATGTACGGGAGTCCCCACACTGCCGGTTTACTACCCGCGCGCTTGGCGATTGAAACCAGTGACTCCCTGAACTACACACTAGTCAGAATCTGTGGTCATTCTTCTGACAACGTTAAAAGGGCTCAAAGTACTTGTTTTCACTACCCATATAAAAAAAAACATCTAAAAAAAATTCATTCTCATCGCTGGAAGATACGCTAGTGGCCTTCAAACAGGCTGCGGAAAAGGGATCTAAGAGGTGTTAGGAAAAGTTTTTCAAAAAATGGTTTACTCGCACGAAACTTCGCATAAACAGTAGTAAAGAGATGTTTAAAAAGATGGAATGAAAAAAATATACACTATAGAACAATTTTTTTAAGTTTCGCAAAACTTTCTGAGTGTCTCACGTATAATGTCCTCCTCCTAGCCGATATACGGCTACGGCGGTCAGTTTCATTGAAACTGGCCATCTGTGCAGGACTTTGTTTATAGTGTCCAAGTGTGTGCACAATACACAGGTACACTCTCTATTCCATCACTCTCATAGTTTGGTGGGACGGATAACCGACACGACCAGTGAGAGGTCAGGCGCAGGACGGCAGGCGCAAAAAATTACAAAATTTACTCACTTATGCGGTTTTTTTTAAGTGATACACTCCAATAACAGTCTCACGTATATACTAATCAAAACAAAATAAGGGCCAGTTCAAATTTTTAAGTATTTGGGTTATTTATTGATTTAAATGCATACTTAAATGGTTGATGCTTATGAGACAGTAATGTTATGTGTAGACACATGTTATTGGATATTGGAGCTAGCTTTGTCAGATCACACAGCACAAATATTAACGTGTCCAGTAAGAGAATACTGCAGTTTACCTTACTGGTATGTGACCAAACGTGACTATAGCATAGATAATATGACAAAATTTAAGCAATGTTTGACTAGTCTTAGTTTTAAGGATGTATATGATGCTGATGACCCTAATACTGCATACAATAATTTTATTGACATGTTTAATTTTTTTTATAATTTATGTTTCCCTGAACTAAAAATTATAATTACAAGAAATATTAAGCCTAGATGGATGACTAGAGGAATTAAAGCTTGTTCGCGACGTAAAAGGGTTTTGCTATATAAATACAGAAAAGACTCGAACAGACACAATAAAGAAATATTTAAAATGTATAAAACACGACTAAATAAAATAATAAAACTAACAAAGAAGGCACAAAACGATTACACTATAAAAACTGCTAAAAATAAATCTAAAGCTACATGGAACATTATTAAACAGTGTAAAACAAATTCTGTTAAAGAGGAAGTTACGTGCATTAAATTAAATAATGATGAAGTCATTACTGAACCCCAAAAAATTGCGCAAGCATTTAATGACTTTTTCTTAAATAAGTTAACATTACATGATCATTTATCCAAAAACTATAACGATACTTTAATATGGAAAAAAGAGAATTCCATGTTTATGAGCCCTTCAACTCCTCAGGACATGTATAGAATTATCATGGGATTAAAAAACACTCCTAGTACGGGTTACGATGGAATATGTACAAAAGTTGTTAAATTTGTCTCTATAAATATAGCAAGCGTATTAAGTCACATTATGAACTTATGCATAAGTTGTGGGGTTTTCCCTGATAAATTAAAGACTACAATTACTATACCAATTTTCAAAAAAGGAGATAAAGAAAAAATGCAGTGTTATAGACCAGTAGCCCTAATTCCTATATTTTCAAAAGTACTAGAAAAATTCATACATCATTGTTTATATGAGTACTTAGATAGATATGAAGTACTAAGCGACGAACAGGTAGGTTTTAGAAAAAATAAATGTATAAATATTGCGATTTATAATTTTCTAACAGTCGTCATGCGAAACCTAGACAATAAGATACCGGTACATGCACTGTATATGGACCTGACAAAGGCATTTGACTATGTGGATCATCGTATACTAATAAATAAGTTGCTTACTTACGGTGTACGTGGCAATGTTTTAGATTTAATAAAATCATACTTGTACGGGCAAACCCATACAATTCAATAGTTTTAATTTTACGCTGACATCGATGCGCTGTGAAATGGACACTTCATTATATTTTTATTACATATTTAACAAATTACTTTAGTTGCAATACAGCACTCCGCGCGACCTAACATTTCACCGCGTATCCATCTATAAAAATCTTGAAATCTGTTATCTATCGTGTTTAATTAATATACTTTGTTTCTTTATATCAATCTATCTTTTATTAACAACAACCGCGTACATTTATGGTCCTTCGAGCCGGATCTTTACTTTCGGACATTAGTGCAGTGTTTAACTAACTCAAAAAACGTGCATTAATTTACGCCGCGAGTGAAGTGATTTGAACTAGCACTGAAGGTGTTTGTACTGCCAACAAGAGTGCAGTACGTTATCATAGCAGCAATCATCTCGGATTAACAAGTATCCGCCCTTGGAGCATCAAGGCTCTACCCTTGGACGTTCAAGTAAGATCGTTCTATTTATTTTTCATTTGGCAAAATGTCCTCTGTAGAAGACATTGTAGCAAACCAGCAGCAACTACTCGGTGCGATAGAGCAGATTTACACTAATTTTAAGAAGGATGGCTCTGATCGTAAAACTTCCGACTACATACGCCGGAGATTGGAGACATTGGACGCCTACTGGCAAGATTATCAAAACAATCATAGGCAGTTATGCAGCATTGAGTATGCTGCATCACACAGCTATTTTACATCCGATCAATATGACATTGTGAAGGAGAAATATGAAAAAATCAGAGGAATTATTCAGCAGTATAGGCAACCGGAAGGAAAACCCTCAACACCATTGTTAAGGCCTGCTACCCCGCTAGGCTTATCGGGCTCTGCGCAGCAGTCACCCGGAGCTTCCTCTAAGAACCAGGGTTTGAATAGCAAAACCGACGAATTAGTACGCAAGCAATTAAGTAACTTTAAGGCTTTCGAACACACCGTATCTAAAATCAACTTAGACCTAGTCTCCGAGAAATGGGAGTTTGAACATCTGCTCAAAACCGTGCAAGACCGTTGGTCAAGAATAGATACTCAGCACTGGGAGCTAGACAGCGAGCTTGGAGATAGGAACCAGGAATATTACACCATGTACATTAGATATGAGAATACGTATAACGACGCAGTCAAGGCCATCAACAAGAAAATGTGGTCGGTTTCCCACAGAGAACAAGCTACGCCGAAAATAGAGATACCAACCTTTGGCGGGAATTATCATCAGTGGACTTCATTCAAGGACCTCTTCACTGAATCGATCCACAAAAACCCTAGTCTCTCCGGGGCTCAAAAAATGCAGTTCCTCAAGACAAAGGTTAAAGGCGAAGCGGAACGCCTTATACAGCATTTACCCATAACTTCTGATAATTATATCATTAGCTGGGATATTTTAAACCATAGATACGACAATAAAAGAATGATTTTTACGTCACATATTAACATTCTATTGAATCTACCAGTAACGCAACAAGTATCTATCAGCCACATCAAGCGTATACATGATACAACACAAGAAACATTAAACGCCGTAAAGAATCTGGGCGTGGACGTCACATCCTGGGATCCTCTGATTGTACACATTTTATGCCAAAAATTAGATTCGGAAACGTTCTTTGAGTACAATACATCTATCAAACAACCTCGAGAATTACCCGATTTAAATGAATTTTTGACATTTTTGGAGAATAAATTTACAAGCATGGAGGTTAGCAGGAGGAAACAAGAAAATGTTTACCAAAAACATGTTTCTCCAAACGTAAAATCAGTAGGAAATAGTCATACAAATCATCAAAAATCATATCATTCCAAAAATACATTTACAAATAACAAGGTAATGTCGCAATCGCCGAGCGACAGGAAATTGCAATTCAATATACCTAAATGCCCAGTGTGCAATGACGCACATGCCTTGTATTTTTGCAAACAATTCTCAGAAATGCAACCAATAAAGAAAAAACAACTTGTTGCTAGCCTGAATTTTTGTCAAAATTGCCTGTATGATCACAATGGTAAAGCATGTTTATCTAAAAAGCGCTGTCGTGAATGTAATGATTTCCACAATACTTTGTTGCACGATTCGTACCATCATCAACAAAAGAGCATAGCAATACCCTCTACTAGCACGCAACAAGAAAATGTGCGTTCTGATCGCGATCGTGTGCAGAAAGGAAACACTCATGTAGCTCAACAAAACACGTTGTCGGAAATTTTGTTGTCTACAGCGCTCCTCAAGGTACAAAAGGCAGATGGCAACTATCAAAAAATGAGAGCACTTATCGACCAGGGATCTCAAACATCTCTTATCACGGAGAACGGAGCTCAGTTGCTAGGTTTATCGAGACAAAAATGTAATAACATCATTACTGGCATAGGGCATACTGAAAACAGTTGTAAGGGTATGTTAAATTTGAATTGCGCATCTACAATTAATAAGTTCTATTCGTTTAACATTGATGTTTACATAATGAAAAATCTAACAAAATATTTACCATCGTACACATTTACAAAGCTAGAATGCCCATTTTTGGAAAACATCGAATTAGCCGATCCCGACTACAATGTTAGCCGCCCTATAGACATGTTGCTGGGCGCTGACGTATACTCCCGCATCATATTAGGCGGTATGTGTAGATTAAGTGATTCGCTTCCTATTGTGCAACAGACACAGCTAGGATGGATATTATGCGGTGGCTTCAAATCACTCTCGTGTAATGTCGTACAACTAGACCTCGAGAATATCCAACAGTTCTGGGAGATAGAAGACGTTACGGAAGAGCATTCATTGTCATCCGAAGACGCACAGTGTATCCAGTTATATAAGTCAACAACACAACGTTTGGATGACGGAAGATACCAAGTTAGGCTTCCATTAAAGCCGAATTTTAGCGAACAGTTAGGCCAATCTAAGAACAAAGCCATCGCACAATTTATACATTTAGAGAAAAAATTACATAAAAACATTAATATTTACAATGAATATAAATTATTCATTGATAACTATAAACAATTAGGTCACATGAAACCGTCAGTAAGTAATCAGACACTGGAATGCTACTTACCGCACCACTGTGTTATACGTCACGATTCTACTACTACGGCGTTACGTGTTGTTTATAATGCGTCCGCCAAAACTTCCAGCAATAAAAGTTTGAATGATTTGATGTATACTGGACCAAACTTGCAGAAAGACCTACAATCTTTGATCTTAAAGTGGAGGCAATATCGTTACGCGTTTACCGCGGATATAGAGAAGATGTTCCGGCAAATTTGGGTACATCCAGAAGATCAGCCACTACAGAAAATCGTATGGCGAGACGAAACGTATCAAACTCTAGATGAATATCAGCTTACGACGGTCACCTACGGTACTAAAGCAGCGCCATTCCTTGCTATGATGACGCTGAGGCAGCTAGCAATAGACGAAGGGCACAAATTCCCCGAGGCAGCCAAAGTTATCGAGGAATCCTTTTATATGGATGACGTAATACACGGAAGCCATTTTATATCATCAGCCATACAGCTACAAAAAGATTTGAGCGACTTACTAAAATTAGGAGGCTTTAATCTTCGAAAATGGGTCTCTAATGACAGTCAACTTTTACCACAGCAAAACCAAGAGCTTCACGAACAGCAAAGTATAACATTTCAACAAACGGATTCAACTAAAACTTTAGGTCTCCGTTGGAATCCCATCACTGATAGTTTTACGTTTTTATCACAGATTAAATCGTCAAACTCCAAAATCACTAAGCGTATTATACTGTCTGATATGTCAAAAATTTTCGACCCGATGGGCTGGATTTTACCCGTAACCACAAAATTGAAAATTCTTTTTCAACAAACATGGTTGTTAAAAATTAAATGGGATGAGGAAGTACCTGAAAATATTACAAGAGAATGGATCAAAATCAAAGGCGAACTAGAACATATAAATCAGTTAAACATTCCAAGATGGTACTCAATTCAACCAGATAGCATAATTGAAATACATGGCTTTTGCGATGCCTCGATAAAAGAGTACGCGTGTGTAATATACTGCCGAGTATATAACTCAGAAAAATAATAATAAATAATAATAAATATTATTGGACAACTCACACACGGTCATTTGATTCCAAACTAAGCAGAGCTTGTACTATGGTAACCAAATAACTGATAAACATACTTATATACTTCTAAATACATACTTATATAGATACATTAACATCCAGGCTCAGAACAAATACTCGTGCTCATCACACAAAGATTTGTCCCGGGTGGGATTCGAACCCACCACACGCGGCGCTACGGTTGTTGCGGCGAGGTGACCGCTTAAACCACTGCGCCAAACGTGCAGTTGATCAATTACTTTAAAAAATCAATTACTTTAGTTGCGGCTAAATCAAAATTAGCCCCGACTAGTAAACAATTATCATTGCCCCGTTCAGAGTTGTGTGGGGCACATTTACTTGCTAAGCTAATGGCAAAGGTCAAATATTGCTTAGCTGGTTACAACATGAACATCTTTGGTTGGTGCGATTCCACAGCGGTATTGGGGTGGCTCAAAGGTGATCCCAGTCGGTGGAAGACGTTCGTAGCGAATAGAACCAAACAGATTACAGAAATCATACCACCACATAGTTGGAGATACGTGAAGTCCAACGACAACCCCGCGGATTGTGCAAGCAGAGGGTTGACAGTATCTCAGCTAAAAGATCATACTCTTTGGTGGCAAGGACCAAAGTGGTTACAGTCTTTCGACGCGAAGAAAGAAAGCCAACGTATATATACAACTGAAGAGGATATAAACAGCAAGGCTTTACACGAGCAAGTTAATAGCGTTATCAAACAAGAATCGAGCATTATCATTCAACTTTTACAAAAATTTAGCAATATCAACAAGATCACGCGCATACTAGCATGGATTTTGAGATTTATTTTTATAAAGCAAGATAATAAGCGAGATCAATACTTATCACTAACAGAAATTTCTCTAGCAAAGCGAAAAATAATTAAACAGGTTCAGCAAAACGAATTCTGGCAAGAAATAAGAGATTTGAAACAAATAGGTAGATTGAATTCTAAAAGTAAAATATTAAATCTTAACCCTTACCTGGATGAACAAGATATCTTGCGTGTGGGGGGAAGATTACAAAAAGCAAACATCAGTGCTGATATGCAACATCCCATTATCCTTCCTCACGGGGGTCGCCTAACTGAATTATTAATAGAAAACGCTCATCAAACAATGCTTCATGCTGGCGCTCGACTGACTATGAGTTTTATTCGTCGGAAATATTGGATTATAGGCGGTAACTCAGCTACAAAGAAGCAGTTAAGACGTTGCGTAGTTTGTAAGAAACAGAATCCTGTATACCAACCTCAAATTATGGGCGATCTGCCCGAAGCCAGGACAAATCCGTCGCGTCCATTTACACACACGGGCGTGGATTTTACAGGTCATATAATTGTCAAGTCTAGCAAAGGACGAGGCATACGGACAACGAAAGGATACGTAGCGGTATTCGTATGTATGGTCACAAAAGCTGTACACCTCGAGCTCGTCAGTGACCTAAGTACCTCAGCTTTCCTCGCAGCACTGAAAAGGATGGCAGCGCGCAGAGGAACCCCCAGCCAAATGTATAGCGATAATGGACGTAACTTTGTCGGCGCAAACAAGATTTTACAGCAAGAATACAAAGAACTGCTAGATATTATGCACGGCAAAGAATTATCAGCAGAGTTATTAAACATGGAAATAAAATGGAACTTCAACGCACCCTTATGGCCAACCGCAGGCGGTCTGTGGGAAGCAGCCGTCAAAAGCTTTAAGTTTCATTTTAAAAGAGTGATTGGCGAACAAATTTTAACTTACGAAGAGCTATACACAGTGCTAACCCAGATAGAAGCTTGTCTCAATGCGAGACCATTATGTGCTATATCAGAAGATCCTAACGACTTGGACTTTTTAACACCCGCTCATTTCCTCACTGGCGGTTCCAATGTCAATTTATATGATACAGAAACAGATCTCCGAACACGGTGGCAGTTGACGCAAAAAATTGTAAAGGATCTGTGGAAAAGATGGAGAAATGAATACCTGGTGCAAATAACAGCGCGAAGCAAGTGGCGACAAGCTAAAGATAACGTCAGACTGAACGACATAGTTATGGTCCATGATGACAATCTGCCACCCGGCAAGTGGCTAATGGGCAGAATCATCGAACTGCATCCAGGTTCTGACAGTTGTGTCCGCGTGGTAACATTAAAGACGAAAAACGGCACTTTGAGACGTCCCGTCTCCAAGTTATCTGTATTCAGTGTTGCCAACTCTACGTCTTTTTACGTAGATCTACGTATTTTAAGCCTTCCACGCAAACCTACGAACTTTAGTCCCAGAATCTACGTATTTTATATCAAAATTATTCAATTGCAAAATAACATATCCCGTTGTTAGACTGAATGGGCATTATTTTTGTTACTTTCGTAAAAAAAAGTTAATAAACGTTCCGTTTTATACTAGCGCATACTCGCCTCGCCTCGCCACTCAACTTATTATTACGCCATTCATTTTAAAAACAGTGTCAGTCATCAGTCAATTCAAAAGAACTGAGACTCATGTGACTGTGTAAAACGAAACGTCTTGGCGTCTTGTCTGCGGTGTGGCTTAAAAATAAACCGCGAGCCTTCGCAGGAACACATTAAACATTTTAATAAATATATGTATAAATTTAATTTGTCTGAAAATGATAATAAAAATTGAATAATTTAAATAAATCGATGACCCTGAAAGTAGCGAACTTTTTTAAATTATCTGTAAGTGTCAGGGTTTCACATGTAGAATGTAGATATTGTAAAAACTAACCGGCTACTGGAATATTTATTTATTTATTATTATTTTTGTTCACGGAGATATTTCTCTAACCAGTTTTATCTATCTGCTGTCTGTCTGCAACTTTTAGGGTCTTATGAATTGTCGTTTTATTCACTTTTACCTACCCTACTGTCTTAATTTCAATCAAAAAAAAAAGTACGTAGATCTACGTATTTCTCATATGGAAATTTTACTATTTCTACGTAATTTTCTAATCTGGCCTACGCCTTTTTCAAAATCCAAGTTGGCAACACTGTCTGTATTACCCATCAATGAAAACACCGAAGTCGACCAACAAAAGACCAATAAGGCTCAAGTTTATTGTAGTGCACAGAAAACTATGATAAACAAACCAACTCGACTAAGCTTGGTTTCGGTATTTACAGCTATTATGTTATTTTTGAACATAATGGCAACCTCCCAATGTGCTTTTAACATAACCAAACTCGGAAACAATCAACATCTATACTTTGATAAGTTGACAAATATGAAAATTATAAGCGATGATTGGCGACTAGTTATATACTACAACATGGAACCTTATTGGGAAGGCATTACGGCACTAAACAAAAGCATACATTCGATTAAACAATCGTGTACTTTGATACAGGAGGTAACACCTTGTGATATAATATTACTGCAATTACGTCACGGGTACAATGAACTCGAGTACAACAATCAAAGGTTACTCGCTCAGCATTTTGACACGCGAGCGAACAGGTGGCGCCGGGGTCTTATCGACGGTGTCGGTTACATCGCAAATGGCCTGTTCGGCGTACTGGACGCAAGATTCGCAGAACAGTACGAGAAAGATATTACTCTTCTTCGCAACAATCAAAAACATATAGCATCGTTTTGGAAAAATCAAACCTCCGTTTTAGAAGCAGAATTTAACCTTTTAAAGCGAACAGAAGATACAATGTACAAACAGCACAAATTGATTCATATGCAGTTAACTAACTTAGAGAACTCATTATCTACTTTGAAGGCGGAAACTCAAAATATCGGCTTAGCAAGCAATGCTTTTATGGGTAGTGTCATCGCAAGTAACCTGTTGCATGACCTGAAAGACTTACAGAACAACTTGATTGATACGGTCACAGACGTGTATCACGGCCGCTTCAATCCCCATCTCATAACAGTGCAACAATTAGAAGAACAGCTCAGCTATATAGCAAGCCATCTGTCGAGTGATGTCACCTTACCTATTGAAAATATTCACACCGATCTAACGCAAATTTATAAACTCTTAAGCGTTAAAGCAAAAATGCTTAGAAAGTATTTAATATTTGAGGTGCAAATACCGTTAATAAGTCGAGACTCGTATGAAGTTTTCAAACTTATTCCTATACCACTAGAAAAGGAACACAACCTTATGTTAACTGTTCAGCCAGTTTCTGATTTTGTAGCCGTTAATCTGAAAAAGGACGCTTACATAATCATGAGTGAAAATGGATTGAATACTTGTCAGTCTACAAACGTGATGTTATGTCATATACACTCGCCTATTTATAAATTAAGTGGAGGTAAGGGCTTCTGCAAAGAAAGGAACGCTGACTGCGCTCTAGATATCAAACCCTGCAAAAACATATGGTTGGAGACATATACAATTAATTATTATATTTATTTCTGTTGCGGTCAATGTCAAGTACGAACTATATGCCGAGATCAAATTGCAACACACCGGTTAACACACTCCGGTCTTATCTCTATAGAGCCCGGTTGCGTCATAAAATCGGACAAATTTGAAGTAATCGCCCATGAACAGAGATCCAGTGGCATTGATATCTCACCAAACTTATACACTCCAGTAGTTGCATCAATTAATCACATTATAAACGTCTCCATTCCTCATTATGATTGGAACGAAACGAGCACAGAGATCGATCAAGCTGAGTTGAATGCCATTCACGACAAGATAAAGATTCTGAAGGAAAATGGAGAACTGGCCAGCAGCCTATCGTATCATGACATACACCATTACACGCTGATCTACGTCGCGATAGGCCTGGGAGTAGCAGCACTCGGCGTGTACATCTGGCGGCGCGCGCGTTCGCGCCGCTCGTCGGCCGTGCAGGGCGCAGCCGCGCCGCCCGCACCCGAAACAACCGCCGCGCCCGCCCCAGCCGCGCTGCCACGAGCAGCGCCGGCGGCGGCGCCTACACCGAAAGTTAGCCTCCAATTGGAGGTTCCCGGTAGTGAAAGTGTAGTATATCAGACTGTGAGCAAAAGGGCCAAGGTGGCAAGTGCTCGGTTATCAGATAAAGCCACCTCCCCTATTTTAGGCTCTTATGCTAGCATTTGTAATTTGTGAGAGTGACTATTGTGTTTTCACATTCAGTATATGGACCTTAAGCATTTGGACACTTTTAGATTATTTAATTTTCTTTTGCATTGTTTTTAAATATTTTATCATCACTTCTATCATATATCAATTATAATTAAAAAATGTTATTTGTTTCTTCCTGTTGGGGAGCATGTACGGGCAAACCCATACAATTCAATAGTTTTAATTTTACGCTGACATCGATGCGCTGTGAAATGGACACTTCATTATATTTTTATTACATATTTAACAAATTACTTTAGTTGCAATACAGCACTCCGCGCGACCTAACATTTCACCGCGTATCCATCTATAAAAATCTTGAAATCTGTTATCTATCGTGTTTAATTAATATACTTTGTTTCTTTATATCAATCTATCTTTTATTAACAACAACCGCGTACAATACTTAAGCGAACGAAAGCAACTAACTCAAATTTCTAGAATCTCTCCTAAATATAAAATAGAGGCTAAATATTGTTCGGATGTAAGACAAGTAGAATACGGTGTACCACAAGGAAGCGTTTTAGGACCTCTTTTGTTCATAATATATATAAACGATTTTCCCAGATCAATTGATTACCCGATGGTTTTATTCGCAGATGACAGTACAGTAATTTTTTCTGGACATAAAATAGAAGATAACATAAATAATAACATAAGTAAAATAATCAATTGGTTGACATCAAATAATCTTTTAATTAACCTTGACAAGACGAACATTATGACATTTAAAAATAATTTGTATCAATCGAGTGAAATTGACATTGAATACTTAGATAAGAAAAATATTGACATTCACAACTTTAAATTCTTAGGGCTCAATATAGACTCTGAATTAAATTGGAAAATGCATATTGACGTAATATGTAACAAATTAAATAGCTTTTCATACGCACTTTACATGATGTCTAAAGTTGTAAATAAAGATGCAGTGTTAACAGCCTATCACGCCCATGTAACGTCAATATTACGTTATGGAATTATGTTCTGGGGTAATTCCACAGATAGGGAAAGGGCATTTAAAGCACAAAAAAGATGCCTAAGGTCGGTATGTAATCTACAACAAACAGACACTTGCAAACCTCATTTTATACAATTAAAAATATTGACTCTTATATGTCTGTATATATATGAAGTTGTTAATTTTATAAAGTCCAACATAAATCGCTTCACAACTTATAACAGTATCCGAAACAAACACAAAATATGTATACCTAAACATAAAACTGCACTATGTGATAAAAGCATTATTTGTATGGGTCCACGTCTATATAATAAGTTGCCTAAACATGTAGTAGAAACAGATTCTATAAATGCATTCAAAGAGAAAGTATTAAATTTACTTCTGTCAAAGGCATACTACACATTAGAAGAGTACTTTAAGGATGACATGTGTTTATAATAAATAGCTAAATTATATTTTGACTAGACATATTATTTTTGATTGGACATACTATTTTGATTGGACATTTTATTTTATTTTATATTATTCTCATAATGTGTATTAATGTTTTGATTATTTTTATTAAATATGTGACAAATGTTTCTCTAAATTGACATAAAATGTATTTAAATGTATAATGTAATTACTAAAAATGTTTTACAATATCAATACAATAAGTTCTTTGATAAAAATTTGCATACCATCTGGTGGAATTTAGATAAGTGCCTAATATTTCTGTGACATCTCTGTAACCTAAATTCGCAAATAAACGTTGATTTGATTTGATTTGATTTGATTTGTAACATTAATTCAAAAAGGACATTCACAGCGTTCTGTAGCTTAGCAGCACGGCTATTCCCTACAGGCGATCCAGAATGCCTGGAATCGATTTTAAGTGACAGGGACAGTGTCTAGAAGACGAGGATCAGGCAGAACTAGGGCTACCACTGCATACGTAGACCGCTATGTCTGTTTGACTGCGCGAAGGGAGCGTTTTATCACCGCTCGCTCCCTACTAAATCGCTTGCGCCAAGCCTCAGTGTTAGTGACCAAACGATTACAAACCGGTTGCATGAAGACCAGCAGTTCTTCAGGACACGTATAGTGCGCATTCTACTTACTAGTGCTCACCGGGCAACCCGCGTAGCATTTGCAAGGAACATCTTAACTAGACTTAACATGAGTGATTGGGATACAATGCTGTTTACTAATGAGAGTAAGGTGATTTTTTTTTTAGTGGTGATCGTTGGATTGCAATTCTTGGACCCTTTCATCCATGAAAGTGACAGATTCGGGGGAACAATGTCATGGTTTGGGGAGGTATCAGCATATACGGTAGAACTGAGCTTGTAAAAAAGTTCAAATTCAAATTCAAATTATTTTTATTCGCAGAAAATATGGTACAAAAGTTGGTTATCAAAATAATACAGTATCACATATTTTGCCATTAAGACATGCAAATATTAAGCATGAAACATAATGTAAAACTAAAACTAAAATTAATGTATTCTTAACATTTTTAAACTTATTTTTTATACATATAACACCTTCACAACTCGAAGGTATAAAAAATAATATTTTTCCTTACAAAGTGTTAGTAAAATAGTAAGATTGAGTGGCGTATTTCTTTAGAAAATCATTTATAGAGTAGAAACATTCCTATACCAGCCATTTGTGCAGTGAAATACAAAATTTATTATACGGTAATTCCGTTATACTTTTTGGTATAGAATTATATATTAATGGCGCCATATACACACAACAGTAGGGTATAATTAGGGGTTCTGAAAAACCCTCAATTATACCGCTTATGCAGATCGTAATGTGCATATCGTATTCAATAACAATACAATCGAATAAGCATTGCGCTCGATTCGCAACTGTTCATTCAACGGGAATCCGACTCCCTAGTATCGTGATGTAATGCGCTGTAGCTTGTTTTGCATCTGTTGCATTATAATGTGTAAGAGATTGATCGTCTAAATCTAAACTTACGGTGTAGCATACAGAAATACAACTTGTTGAGACATTCATTATACTCACATTGAATAACACTTGTGAGCACGTTTATTATCATGCCTCTGTTATAATAAAACATTGCATCTCAGTTGTATTCCGCGGAGGAGTAGCTATGCTTATGTTACATGTAATAACACCGAAATCCTCGAGTTCGATTAATATAATGTGTTCTGCATCACTCAGTGTCCCAGTAATACCATGCTGTTATAATTAACATAATGTTTTAAGTTTCTTATTACACTTGCACTCGCTGTGTTCGAGCTGCGTGATGCAAAAACGCCCAATTTTACCGCTAATGCAGGTTGTCAAGTTGCATATCGTACCACACGAATGATAAATATAATGTGTATAGAGTGACTGTATCGACTCAGATGCGCAATAATGTTTTGATTATATTTTAATTGTTAACAGTTATGGTTCGAAGCGCGTCTGCTAACAATCATTGATCATATTAAATACCACACATTTATAATTATACCCTACTGATATTCTGATTTGATCTGATCTGTTCTGGATGTATATTTTAATTTTTTTTTTGGAAATATAAGCTTACCTGATCAGATCTGATCTGTTTCGTGAGCTTAATATTTAACGGCTGTTTTAATAGAACGCGTTTGCTCTTATTGTTACAGAATCTTTATTTTTTTTTAATTAACAGTTGTGAAAAATATAACTACAAAAAGAAAACCAGACCGAACAAATATCGACTTGCTTGTGTGGGAATCGAACCCACAACACTTTGTTTAGATGGTACAAGAACGAGTTATATTTCATTTAATTGTGATGTGACCAGGTCTGAAACACTAAGCCAAACGTATTGTCAAATATGTAACAAAATAGCGAACCACTTGATGCACTTTGTTTACTTTAACGATGTATATGTATGACATCATTTATTCGATGCGCTTCCGTATATGTGTAGCGGAG
This sequence comes from Anticarsia gemmatalis, assembly GCF_050436995.1. Taxonomy (NCBI): domain Eukaryota; kingdom Metazoa; phylum Arthropoda; class Insecta; order Lepidoptera; family Erebidae; genus Anticarsia; species Anticarsia gemmatalis. The sequence goes on from NC_134775.1 coordinate 8,838,149, forward strand.
CTATTTTGTTACTTACATTTTAAACTTATAACTAACTCAAATTATAACTTAAATTGTATTGCATTAAATCGCGCTAGTTTTACTTTTCATTAATAGGTATAAAATATTACGTTTCATTCACGCATGTAAAACATTGTAGAAATTCGTAGAAATAAGTATATTATTATTAGAAAATTCTACTCGTTAATAAAAGTATGAAAGAACAATCGCGAACATTGTAAGCGGCGGCGATCCTTCGATCAAGCGCACCGACTGTTCCCGAAAGATCAAGAACGAGATAGACATATAGGCGAGTCGCGTACGCGCGAGCGAGACGGCGGCGTTCTCGAACCTCGCGCGGTGCGGCACGGAGCGCTTGATTATTCCGTTTGATTCTAGATTAGTGTAGAAACAATGTTATCTATACTTATAATAAATCTGTAGAGAGGTCAATTCTGTACATTGAATATATTAAAAAAAAAACCAATGGGGGATGTTTAGTAACGGATACTGATACCGAATCTGCAATTTATAATTTTCTTTTCTGTCTGTCTGTCTGTCTGTCTGTCTGTCTGTCTGTCTGTCTGTCCTCCGTCTGTATGTGTCGCTATCACGTAAAAACTACCGGATAGAATGCGCTGAAATTTGATATATGCATAGAATAAGTAGTGGAGCAACTTCTAGGTAACTTTTTATCGCATAAAATTTCATAGATTTTTAGAAAATTGAAAAATATACGTAGAAATCGTTTGAACCTGCGTTTCCCTAAAGAGACCATAGATGGCGTTGCAATCTATTTCACAACATTCGCATATAGTTAACGCGGTGCCATCCGTATCGATACCTGTTGTTCTCACCAACCAATAGATGGCGTTATAGTCAGCAACACAGCGTGTTTTTCCTAATTAATTTATTTTGATTGCTTTATTGTAAAAAAAAAATACCTTTGAAACAGGCTATACATTAATAAGATTTTCAAACATAAATGTTGTATGATATATTACACAAAAATGTTGGTTTACGTGGTTCCGGTGCGCTCGGGATATACTAGATGGCAAACCGAGTAATTTTGTTTGTTGTCGCCCCAACTAACAGATGGCGTAGTAGTTCGTATCACGTAACCAAATTAATTGGTTGCATTAAGGAAATAAATTGGATAGCTGTGAAACAGACTATATGGTAAGTTTTAAAAAATAAACAACGGATGATATATTAAAAAATAATTACGGGTTACGCGGTTTCGGACGTAGCATCGCAAGTATACATTATTACGCGTGTGAAGAGCTCCGGCGCAGATAGGTCTATTTGTACCTATAATAATATTCTGAATCCAGACGGGTAAGCAATGGTCAGTCTATAATAATGTACCTATTACATTTTACAGTGTAAACTGGTACGGATACAGAAAAGAGCGGGAAAGAAGGTAACCACAGGCCTGCCTGAGCCTGTGTCACATTGTGTGCCCTTCGGGTCCCTTTCGTAAATAACCATTAGATGACAAAAGAGTTGTTAGCATTTTTATGTGTAAGTGTATCGAGTGCTTCGCAATTCGCGTAGTCAAACGAATAAGCAACAGTACGAAATTCACACGAGCGGAGCCGCACGGGTCAGCTAGTATGAATATAAATAGGGACGCGCGTTGCGTAACATCAGTTTTCAGGACGTCCTCCTCGCACTGAGAGCGGGGAGCGACACCTCCAGCATCAAACAGGTGATCCTGAGGGGCATGACGCGTCTATGCGCCCTATGCATAAGCCCCTGAGGATCATCCACTGGAATGCCCGTGGCCTCGTGGGAAAGGCCGCCCTCCTCCGCCCCCTGCTGCAGGAACAGGACATTGACGTGGCGCTGATAAGTGAGACATTCCTGGGCCCTGCAGACAAGATTAAGTTCCCGGGATACCTCACTTATCGGAAAGACGAGACGTCTCCGTGCTTCAGGTGCTACCGCGGCCTGGCAGTTCTGGTGAAGCGCAGAGTCGTACACCAGCAGCTTCCCTTAAGACCCTTCAACACCATATACACGCTGGGTGTTGAACTTCACCACGGTGGCGCTCATCTGCAATTGTTCGCCGCCTATCGCCCGCCCGGTCCCGTTCTCAACGTGGCCGACATCGGCGACCTAATGAGCGCCACCGCACCGGTCGTCATCGCAGGCGACCTAAACGCCAAACACCCAGCGTGGAACTGCGCCACCAGAAATAGGGCAGGTGTACGACTCCACGACGACGCCGAAGCGCGGGGGTACACAGTCGCAGGTCCGGAGGTACCCACACATTACCCGGACAGCGTGAACCTTACCCCCGACGTACTAGACATCCTGGTCCACAACGCCGCCATGAACTGCCAAATCACACAGCAGGTGCTTGACGACGAGCTACAATCGGACCATCAGCCTGTACTCGTCGTCATTGAGCAGCACCCCACACGTCTCGCCCCCCAAGCGCCACGTCCCAAACCGGACTGGACCAAATTCCAGGAACGACTAGAGACTATCACGCCGACTCGGCCGACCAATACCGCCGCCGATGTTGAGCTACTGGCCACGGACATAACTGCCGCTGTAAAGAGCGCCCTCGAAGCGGCGACGAACACGCATTCCACCCAGGGGCGTAGATACACCCCCCTGCCGGCTCACATTAGAAGCCTCATCGTCGCCAAGAGACGACTGCGAAAACAGTGGCAGTTCACGCGCTGTCCAGCGCAGAAAACAGAGCTCAACCGGCTAGCGGAGAGAGTAAAGGCCGAGCTTAAACTCCACACCGCCGAGAGCTGGGAGCACACCATCACCGAGGCCGCCGACGACTGGTCCTCGATGCACAGACTCTGCCGCCGACTCACCAACACCCCAGCTCCGGTGCGTCCACTGCTCCACAGCGACGGGGCCCCCAGGTACCGAGCAGAAGACCGAGCGACCATCTTTGCCGACCACCTGGAGCGTCAATTCTCCCCGAACCCAACTGCCGACACGGAACACGTCGCAGCAGTCGAGCAACACCTTCGAGACTACTTCGCCACGCCGATAGCCTCAGAAGAAGACCCACTCTACTTCTCCCCGGCCATGGTACGCAAAGCGATAGCGCGGACCAAGCCCAGGAAGGCCCCGGGCGCGGACGGCATCTCCAACGCAGCGCTGCGTCACCTGCCGCACAAATTCGTGGCAGCGCTGACGCGCCTGTACAACGGCGTCCTGCGCACGGGCACCTTCCCCACAGCTTGGAAGGAGGGCCGCGTTATCATGCTGCCCAAGCCGGGGAAAAAACATCCTGAAGCCTGAGAGCTATCGGCCGATCACTTTGCTGCCCACCACCTCGAAGGTGTTCGAGCAACTCCTGCTGCGAACCTTGTCACCCCACATCACGCCGAGACCAGAGCAGTTTGGGTTCCGTGCTGAGCACAGCACGACGCTCCAGCTGTCGAGGATACTGCACCACATCACTGCGGCCCTTAATAAAAGGGAGAGCGCGTGTGCAGTATTCCTCGACATGGAAAAAACTTTTGACCGGGTCTGGCACGCCGGTCTTCTCTACAAGCTGACCACGCAGACACCGATGCCCCGTCGCCTAATCAGGATAATCCAGTCGTTCCTGGAAAACCGGACTTGCAGAGTAGCGGTTGAAGGAGCTCTCTCCCCGCCGAGACCAGCAGCCTTTCGCCTGCGTTGTACGCCACGTACACGGACGACATACCGACCCCAAAGGGGGCCCACCTCGCGCTGTACGCGGACGACGCGGCGTACGTGACGACGTCGCTGAATCCGTACCACGCCGCCGTCAAGATGCAGCGCGCCCTCGACCTCCTCCCCGCCTGGCTGTCGCAGTGGCGACTGTCCGTGAACGTGGGAAAGACGCAGGCAGTCTCCTTCTCGCGGAGGCTGATCGAGCCCCAGCCGCTACAACTCCTCGACCAGACCATCGATTGGGCCACCAAGGCCAAGTACCTGGGCGTCACTATTGACCGCCGCCTCTCCATGACGCCGCACGCCAAAAACGTGGTTGCACAGGTCCGCGCGGCCCGCGCCATACTTCGTCCAGTGCTCTCCTCACACCTCCCCACGAGAGTGAAGCTGGGTGTGTATAAGACCTACATACGCACCCGGCTCACCTACGCAGCACCTGCGTGGTATGCCCTCACGTACGAGAAGAGCCGGCGAGCTTTGCGCGTGCAACAATCTCTTGCGCTGCGCACCATCGCCGGCGCCCCAAGGTACGTGAGGAATACCACCATCTCACGCGATCTCCGCGTCGAGAGCCTGGACGACTTCGTGCGCCGCCTCGCCGCCTCCATGTTCGCGCGTGCCGACGCCTCAAACCTGGCCCATATCCGGGACATAGGGCCTGGCGGCCACCCGACCGCAAGAGGCTACCACGCGACCTGCTCGCGACCACGCGGAGGACGTCCCTCCGCGACCAGAGGCCGGCGGCCAAGCCCCAGGTGCGGCCCAGGTGGCCCGCACCCCGGACAACACAAAGCCCGCCGCTTCCGCTGCGCCGCACTCACGACCGAGTGCGTCGCACGCAGCGAAGCCATCATCACCCGCTGGTCGTGCTCCCGTTGGGTCAAGCGCGACAGCCCCACCGGACTGACTCACCGTGCACCGGGCTCCCGCCGCCTGCCTCGGCGGTAGAGCCCGGTGCAACACCGACAGGACGCGCCGCGCTTCCTCTAGGTCGAGCGCGGCGCCCACACATCGACCTGCGCTGGGCCCTCCGCCATCAAGGCGGCAAGCCCGGCGCCCTCGCTGCGCGATGCGGCAGCCACGCCCCACCGCAGTTGCCCCTCTCCGCCTGCGAGGACGACCGCGTATATTCTGCGATACGCGCCTCGTCCGCAGGAGACGGGGGCTCTCATCACGTCGGGGCGGTCTCGCCCCGCATCCCGTATGCAATCCACACTTCACCGCCTCGGCCCTAAACGCAGGGAGTAAGGATCGATAAAGCCTCCCCCCTGGCTGGCGCCCCCTCGTTGGGCCTCCTATGGGGCAACCATAGGTCTCACCCGACGCGGGGGCGACCGCCGGGAGGAGTGAAGCTCGATCCCCAAACCTTGCGACCAGGGCCGTAGGCACTCGTCCACCATGGGGGAAATTCCCCCCCACACCCAAACACCCGCCCCTAAGTTTAGGGGCGGCGAACAAAACACCCCAACAAGGGGACCTACCAGGTCCCGATGTTCGCTCCACGTGTCCCGTAAGGGGCACTGTGAAGACTTCGACATTAACATCAGTTTTAGTTCGAAACTCATAGTGATCACATCACTCGGAAGAAAGAACATTGTATAGTATAAACATATTGAATAGTTATAACGAACTAGCTGACCCGCCCAACTTCGCTTACGTCACGTAAGAGTATAATGTTAGGATTGCTTTGAATGAAACACAAGCTCGTTTGGAATGATACTAATCTATACTAATATTATTTATTATAAGATGACCATTGGTTAATATATGGTGACATACATGAGTACAAAAATGCTTATACACTACATCTCCCTTCGTAAAAGAAAAAAAAAAAAGTTATACATGGCTTTATTTTATTTTTAACCTTTACAATCTATATACTAATATACTAATATACTAATATAATAAAGCTGAAGAGTTTGTTTGTTTGTTTGTTTGTTTGAACGCGCTAATCTCAGGTACTACTGGTCCGATTTGAAAAATTCTTTCAGTGTTAGATAGCCCATTTATCGAGGAAGGCTATAGGCTATATAACATCACGCTACGGTCATAAGGAGCGGAGAAGCACCGAAACATGTTACAAAAACGGGGAAAATTTTGACCCATTCTCTTAGGTGACGCAAGCGAAGTTAACAATAAACTGAGTGCTTATTATACAATATTCAACAAACGACAAACAATCATTTGTGAATTAATTTGGAATATACAATTTCGTACGGTTTTTATGAACAATATCGGGTTTACCATCTTTTAAAATTTGAACATTAATTGGTGTCATATCTTTTAAAACAGTATAAGGACCTAAATATATATTGCATAATTATAAATTATGCAATATACCAGTTTTGTTTCCAATTAAAATTAAATCATCTTTTTGGTATTTAATAGGATTTGAAGTCTTATCATATTTATCTTTTCGCAATAATTTTGATTTTATTAAATTCTCTCGAGCTTCTTTTAATGACAACTGTAATCGATACTTTAGTTCCAAAGGATAACTATCGTAATTGTACAGAGGTTCAACATTTTTCGTTAAGTTGCTGGGTAAATTACACCTCTTACCAAATACTAATTCAAACGGTGTATATTTCGTCTCTGTATGAACGGATGTATTATAACTAAAACACCAAAATGGAAGCCAATCGCTCCATGATTCGGGATGGTTATCTGTGTGTATCCGTAAATACGCACCCAAATTTTTATGCGAATTTTCGAGTGCACCAATACTCTCGTGATGGTAGGCTGTAGAATTAATTTTGTTTACATGAAGTAGTTTACATACCTCTTGCATTGTGGACGACATGAACTCGGCTCCTCTGTCGGTTGCTATTTCTGTGGGAATTCCATAACGAAGTATAAAGTTGTTTACAAATGCTCTAGCGATTTCGGAACTGCTTTTAGTAACCAACGGATAAGCTTCTACACATTTGGATAATTCACATTGGAGCGTCAAAATGTAGGAAAAGTTATGAATATCTTTATCTAATGGACCTACAACATCCAGAAATAACTTTTCAAACGCAGAGTGGGCTGTGGTTGTAAGGGTCATTGGCTCTTTAATACGCACCGAGTGCTTTTGTTTTTGACACTTATCACATTTTTAAATAAATTGTGTCACATCATGCTCAAGACCTGTCCAAAAATAATATTTTTTAATATTATTGACCATTCGTCTGATACCTGCGTGGCCACTCGTAGGTAACAGATGAAAGTCATTCAGAATAACTCTTTTTTCATCGTTATCCTCATCCTCTCAACCTTTTTAAGAACACATAAACGTGGACCGGTCCAACTACTTGTACTCTTAATAGTCTGCGCTAACTTATCAATAAACGTGCCATTTATATTATTTTTTATTAAATATATCTCATCCACATTTATTTTTTTACAAAACTTTTCCAACTCTCTCGCAAAAGCGTCTGGCGTCAGTTGCGATCGAAAAGCTGGGTTTATGTATATTATCATATTTCTAGGCACATATAAAAATACTTCATTTTCTTCCCCTATTAGATTGTCTTTCTTTAGCTTACATAAGGCTTGATTATTAATAAATTTTAACTCAATAGACAACTTTGGCTTGTTATAAGTTTCCACAACGCTTGGCTGATCAGACCAGTCGTCAGTAGATACTATAGCATGCGAAGTGTCTTGTTTACACTCTGATTTCTTTCTCTGTGCTCGCGTCATCACGTGCATCATACTTTCATGCATCTCTTGCAAATGCTTAGATGTTAAAACAACCCGAGATAATGCGTCTGCAGCTGCATTATTCGAGCCTTTAACATATTCCACACAAAAATCGTATTCTTCTTATAACATTCTAAACTTTAAAAACCTACTGGAAGGCTCTTTTATATTAAACCAGCTGACCCGCGCAACTTCGCTTGCGTTACATAAGCGTTAAAAATTTTCCCCGTTTTTGTAACATTTTTCACTGGTACTCTGCTCCTATTGGTAGTAGCGTGATGACATATAGCCTATAACCTTCCTCGATAAATGGACTATCTAACACTGAAAGAATTTTTCAAATCGAACCAGTAGTTCCTGAGATTAGCGCGTTCAAACAAACAAACAAACAAACAAACTCTTCAGCTTTATAATATTAGTATAGATTAGTATAGATTAGTATAGATAAATATACCAACGGTTTGTGGTCAGTTAAAATTTTAAATTTACGACCATAAAGATAAGGCCTGAAATACTTGACACCCCATACAATGGCAAGCAATTCCTTTTCAATTGTCGGGTAAAGGATTTCTGCTTTGTTTAAAGTTCTGCTAGCATACGCTACCGGTTGGCCATTCTGATAAGCTAAAATAGCTCCTATTGCTAAACCTGACGCGTCTGTTTGAAGTATAAACACATTTTCACTTGATAAATCAGGATAATCAAGTACTGGCGGAGAAATTACTTTTGTTTCAATAAATCAAATGACCTTTGACAACTTTCGGACCACTTAAATGGAACATTTTTCCTTGATAAAATGTTTAAAGATTGTGCAATTGCCGCAAAATTCTTTATAAATTTTCTGTAATAATTGGCAAAGGCAACAAACCGTTTTACCTCATCCGAATTACGTGGCAATGGATAGGTTTTAACAACTTCTAATTTTTGTGGGTCAGGCAAAACACCTTCTGAAGATATTACATGACCTAGATATAACATTTCCTTTTTCAAAAAATTACATTTCACCGGATTCAATTTAAGATTTGTTTTACGCAAACGCTCAAACACATCCTGTAAATTTTTCATAGCAGAATTTAAGCATTTCCCGTAAACGATTAAATCGTCTAAGTATACCAGACACTTGTCATACGTTAAACCGGCCATTGCTATATTCATCATTCTCGAAAATGAATTTGGGCTTGTTTTAAGTCCCATTGGCATTCTGGTCATTTGGTACTGTCCAGAATTAAAAGCTGTGTATTTTCTACTGTCTTTATCGAGTTCAACGTTGAAAAAACCTTGGTATAAATCAAGATGAGTAAAGTAAATACATCCTGACAAAGAGTCAAAGATGTTCGTAATGTTTGGCAATGAAAATTTGTCATCTTTAATGCTATTATTCAATTTTTTGTAGTCTATAACCAATCGCCATTTCTTTTGTCCAGAAGCGTCAAGTTTTTTGGGTACCAATAACACTGGACTAGACCATTTGCTCCTACAGGGTTCTATAATATTTTGAGACAACATATCATCAATTTGTTTCTGAACTTCCGACTTTTGAGAGTGAGGCAATCTGTAAGGCTTAACGTACACAGTGTCTGCATTTTCTTTAAGTTTTATTTAGTGACTGTAAATAGGTGTGGTAGTCAGAGTATCACCTGGTAAATAAAATATGTCTGTGTATTTAGCGCATAGATTTTGAATAGAAAGGGGAATGCCCATTGCAGGCCACCAGTGGACAGCAAGCTAGAAAAAAATTACTTTAAGCATAAATTAAGCTATAATAAAATATGAACTTCCTTTCTTTCAAATAAGCGCCACAATAATCTAGAAGAATTCTTTAAAAAAAGTAACATTATTGAAAGTTATGATGAACATTTTTGATTACAACGCTGGCCAAACATTACCAACTTCAAAATCTTATTAAATTATAATCAATAATTATCAATCGATTTAAATCGGTTTATAAATAAATAAAATAACTTTACCGGTAATTTCACTGGACTATACTGGTATTGTAATTTAAAACCAACTAAAATATAACATAATTATAACTAACAAGATGCGTTATCGTAAAAAAATAAATAAATCAAGTATTGATTCTTATATGAAAAAGAAATCGATAAATCAATTTAATGTTAGAATTGTTTTGTTATACTGACAACACTGAATTGCATCTGACACTTCACTTGTTGTTTACGCTCAATGTGGATGCTGTTTAGATTTTTCTTCGATTTCTTTTACTACGACCTGCTTTTGTTATATGGACTTGATTCGGATTTTTACCAACGACCTTTGCTGTGTTTTACGGATTTTGTGCTCACTTTCAACGACAACTTTGGCTTGCATCAAGGATCACGACCGCATTCGATTTTGGATACCGGTCGATAACGTTTTATACAATGACGGAAATAAACGCAATTGAATAATCTACCTATGTTAGGAACGCGCAAACACCTATTTTATCATAATCAAAAAAATAATTAAGCATTTCACAAAGGAGAACCTTATGTTATAGTCTAACACTTTTTCTCATAGAAAATTAACCTCAAAATGTTATGTTGTTTTAAAACATTTTAAAAATAGTGGCGGCAATTTGAATGTATTTTTCAGATATCTTATAATATTAAGATTTTAAAACACAATTTTTTTATAGTAATATTTGATGTCCATCTTGGGCCTGGGAGAGTATGGAGAGTGGGCATTCCCCTTTGTTCCTCTAAATTTAAATGTTTCAAGTTAAGCTGAGATAACAAAGACTTCACACGTTCCGCATTTCGTAAACAATTATCAAATGCGCAAATATTATAATCATTCAACCTATGTATAGTAGGCTTAATTTCATTAAGTATTAATGAATTTTCTGTTGTATTTAATATTTTTATAGGAATCTTGCCATTGACTGGTGACCCTATACTACTAGCCATAAAAACACCTTCACACAACTCTGTCGCACAAACTACACACTCTTCTTTCATACTAGTTTCTATATAATGTATTGATTCAGATCTTGATGGTATCTTAAAAGGTTGCATTCGATTTATTAAATCTAAACATATTTTATTATTCAACGAAGTGTATAAAATCAATTGTTTACATTCCATATCGATACATGATCTATACTTGTTTAAAAAGTCATACCCAATTATACCATCTGCCTTACATGGCAAGGAATTAAAAACATAGAACTTGTGACTGAAACTATATCCCTGTGATTCTAATTGTAAATAAACGTATCCTATTGATTCGACTTTGCCCCCAATACCATTTATTGTTGTTCTCCATTTATGTATTGGAATGTTTTGATTTAAAACTCTATTATAGTCTACCGCTGAAATTGATGCTCCAGTGTCAATTAACCACGAACAATCCATACCTTTTAAAAATAATCTAGCAACTAAAGAATTATCATAAAAGAAAATAGATTTACTTTTAGCCTCGAAAAAACTGCTGAACATTTGCTTCCTGAACATCACCATCATGTGTACTTCTAGCCATCACCTGTACATTGTTAACCTTCGGAAAGTTTCTATTACCACGAAAATTGTTAGTAAACTTACCTCGAAATCCTCGTCCAGAATGATTCCCTCGAAAGGGTCCAGTCCAACCTCGCACGACTCCACGCTGTTGAGTGTAGCCTCCAGCTCCGGGCTGTTGAGAATTGCTATTTTGGTTACTTACCTCTTGTGGCTAAAGCTGTGAATGATTTTTAGGCAATAAATGCAACTTCATATCCTTTAATAAATCTGAAACTTTATCATATTTTTGATCGAGTCTCAATTTAGCAAACTGCGATAATCGGCTTTTCAAAACAAACTCTATCAAATTATTTTTGGAAGTTTCCTCTAAAACGCTATCATAATATTCTATTCCATCAATTAGCTGTTTTGTAACTAATTCAGTATCATTCATCACTGGTAATAAACTAAGCGCAATTTTTAAATCGAATTTCGACATTGTAGCACAGTTTTCTGGCGTGATCTTACACAAATTAGTAATTTCTGAATACAATTTATCAACCTTAACACAATAATTATCAATAGTTTCTATCTCAGTAACTCCTTTAAATTTCTCTACTCTTGATATCTCTTCTAAATAATTAGAATATTGGTCATAAACAATATTAGCTACGTTTAGCTTTTTATTACATATTGTCGTCTACTAGGACCAATTTTAATTAGATAAGTTTTTATCTTTAACTAGCTGACCCGCGCAACTTCGCTTGCGTCACCTAAGAGAATGGGTCAAAATTTTCCCCGTTTTTGTAACATGTTTCGGTGCTACTCCGCTCCTAATGACCGTAGCGTGATGTTATATAGCCTATAGCCTTCCTCGATAAATGGGCTATCTAACACTGAAAGATTTTTTCAAATCGGACCAGTAGTTCCTGAGATTAGCGTGTTCAAACAAACAAACAAACAAACAAACAAACAATCAAACAATCAAACAATCAAACAATCAAACAATCAAACAATCAAACAATCAAACAATCAAACAATCAAACAATCAAACAAACAAACAAACTCTTCAGCTTTATTATATTATAGTATAGATTAGTATAGATAATTCATCATATAATTCCTTTATAAACTCAGCCATTAAAATAAAGTAGCCATATAATAATTACAATTATTTCTATTGGAAAACTAAACAATACATACCAATAATCCTAGGCATAACACCGATAACGTCACCGTACATATTACTTAAATTACAGTCTCAAGTTCATTTTATGCCCTTTACTACCGTGTTATTGATTGAGAGATATGATTACGCAATTTATTTTTATTGGCACTTTTTATTTTCACACGCACTGAACTGCACTTTCGCACTTTATTTACGCGACTCGTATAATATAACGCATTTTATTACGCAATGGTTTCAGGCTGCATCTGCTTGCGCTGACCGCGAAGAATGCTCGCGTATCTTCTCAAGATCACGTCATTAACGTGTATCTCTACTAGGTTTTCCGTGACATTTCCGGTACATTCTATATGCCACATTTAGACCGCCAAAGCCCAGCAATAGAGCGATCACCAACAAGATTATGTTGGTTGCACTGACGTGGTACAACAACTGTTCTGTTCTTGCCGAATTTTGACCGCTACCAGCCGCAGTCTGAGCTATCACGACCTCTTCTTTCGTGTTACTTTGAGTGGTACCCATTCTTGATTTTTATTACACCGCAACAAACAAATTGCACTAACGAAGGCAACAACAGCTCACAAACATATGACTTCATCTTCACACGAGTCTTTAAACAAAGTTTATAATTCACTGTCCATATAGGGCCATGGTATCGAATTCCGCGCGAGGCTGACCCGAGATGGCAGGATCGCCATATAATTTTAGGATTGCTTTGAATGAAACACAAGCTCGTTTGGAATGATACTAATCTATACTAATATTATAAAGCTGAAGAGTTTGTTTGTTTGTTTGTTTGAACGCGCTAATCTCAAGAACTATTGGTCCGATTTGACACATTCTTTCAGTGTTAGATAGCCCATTTATCGAGGAAGGCTATAGGCTATATAACATCACGCTACGGTCATTAGGAGCGGAGTAACAACGAAAAATGTTACAAAAACTGGGAAAATGTTGACCCATTCTTTTAGGTGACGCAAGCGAAGTTGCGCGGGTCAGCTAGTTTATTATAAGATGAACATTGGGTAATATATGGTTACATACATGAGTACATAAATGCTTATACACTACAAGAGAGAATGGGAATTTTCCCCGTTTTTGTAACATTTTTCGTTACTACTCCGATCCTAATGGTTGTAGCGTGATGATATATAGCCTATAACCTTCCTCGATAAATGGGCTATCTAACAGTGAAAGAATTTTTCAAATCGGACCAGCAGTTCCTGAGATTAGCGCGTTCAAACAAACAAACAAACAAACAAATTCTTCAGCTTTATAATATTAGTATAGATAGTATAGATATAGTCCGCTCAAAGAATACTCCAAAAGCGGGTGTAGAGTGCGTGAGCGGGATCCTGAGCAATTTCTTCAGAAATTGGTTCAGGATGCTTAGAGAATAAACATACTAAAAATCCTCGCCTCTGGGGGGGGCACCGGAGTGGGGGAAGGGGGTTCCCATTTTTTAGTTTTTCACTAATATCTTTAAAACGGTTCGTCGTAGAGAAAAATGTCTCCTACATCATAAAAGATGATAAAATTGTCTACAACTTTTGTAAAACACACTTTATCGAAATTCTCATCAGTTTTCGAGCATCACGCTCCGAAATAGTTAAAATGAACGTTTTTCAGATCATGAGTAAGTGTCATAAATGCAAAACTTTGCTTTCGCTTAACTTCGAAACTAAAAGACCTACAGACTTGAAATTTTGGATTTTAATTATGTGGTTATTGTTTACTAGATAACTAAATTCTCAGCGTTCCGAACCATCAAATTCGATATCTAGCGGTACTCATACTAATTAATTAGGGTAGCACGGGAACGTGTTTATGCTTGTCCACCCTGACCGTCATCGAAGTTGCCTCATCGGCCTGCGCGCAACAAGCTGCACGCACGCTTAAGACAAGAGGGCTCCTTGTAGCTCTAATAGCTATATTATCTGGGGTTACATGTTCATGTCTGCCCCTTTGTCAAATAAAGATAAAAAAAAAAGCTATATTATCTCTTTTCGTTTTATGATAACCATATCGTGTCGCAATCTTCCATGCTCATATAAAGTCCGGCGGCGGGCAGGTTCGTGGTAGCCCTGGCTGGAGGCCTTAACTTCTAGGCATCCACAGGGAAAAAGTCCGGTTAAGTATGAATTGATTGAAAAATGTATTTCTAGTTGAATTTCCAAACATATTCGAAATAATGTATTGTTATTTTTATTTTAATATAAAAACACATATCATTTAGATAAAAAATCTGTTATTTCTTAGAAGATTTATTAATATACTTAAAAATTAAAATTGTTTGTTTCATTTACCAAAGTTAATAAGTTAAGTTATATTCACGCAGCCTAATACTGTAATATCAAATAAGAGTTGTATAAGGAAAGATCACTTTGAAATCCATTAACATCTCTTTCTATTAACATTAAAATGAACAGGATAGCAACACAGCCTTTACGACTTGAGACTTAACAGAATAGGCCGGCATTTCTGCACACATTCTGCAAATAACTAGCGGAGATCTCATTTTATCGGTTCTCGTATATGTTTGTTTCAATTCCACCAAAACTATTTGACATATCACTCCTTTTAAGATTTTCGGCTCCAGTTGCATTAAAAACTCGAATAAGGATAAAGTGCTGTGAGGACACTTTCCATAACGAGAGTATTCGGAAGCATTCACAGTGCGATTTCATTACGAGAAGTGATTAAAATAAAATCTACTTTAAGTGCTAAGGTAATAGAGATGAAATTCTATTAACAAATATAGTTTGAATTATAATTGTCAAGTAATTATTTTTGTAAATTAACAATATGACTATGGCTTTAGAATCCAGGTCTATAAAACTAAGTATCTGAGATTATTCCTTACATTTTCTCATTGTTATGCTGAAGAGCACTGAATAGGTATCGTGATTATTTTTTAGTTGGGTGTGTTGCACTACAAGTGTTGCGGAAAAAGTATGTGAGTATTATACAATTTTACTTAAATTATGTACTTGCGCTGTGTTTTTAGTTCCATATTATTAATGAATCCTACTAATATTATAAATGCGAAAGTTTGTTTGTTTGTGTCTCCTACACGCAAAAACTGCTGAACCGATTTTCATGAAATTTGGCTCCCACTTAGAGGTTAACTTGGATTAACACATAGGCTACTTTTTATCTGGGTTCCGGGAAGTAGTTCCTTCGGGATGCGGGAAACCGTGGGAAACAGCTAGTATTAATATAATTCTGTCATTTTGAATGCTTATAATTTCATTTGATTGCTATAACAAGCAATTAATACAAGAGGTCGATTTCTAAGTAATTTAAAGTATTTTTGAGACTGTTAAAATATTATTCCCTATTCGATATTCGAAACATTCATGTGAAAAGTAATTCTAATAGCAAACCTTTCATCTACTGCTGTTGTTTCATGTTGGTATGACAAAAATATTTATTGCATTTTAATTATGTCTTCAGGGCTCAGTCGGCGAATAATCCTTTTTGGGTTGAAGAAAACGACTCCACCCTTCCAACATCTCGAGCAAATAAAGAAAAAATAAACGGCAGCTCGAAAAAAAAAGCTGTGAAGAGAGACAAAAAAGTGTCTCAAAAAAGACTTTGCCTTCTAAAAACCCATTCGCTTCAGAAACAGAGTCTGATAGCGAGGGACAGCAAATTGTTGCAACATCAGCCCAAAAAAGAAAGCGGAATATCACCGCTTCAGATTCTGAGGTAAGGTTTCAAACGTATTAAATCATTTCATTCATGAACGTGAATATAAATATTCACGTTCATGAATGAAATGATTTAATACGTAACACTAAAGTGTTTTAGTGGGTGATTTTATCCCTTAAAATTATACTTGTCTGTGGACATAAGAGTTTATATAAATTTTCTTATAGATTAGGTATTTATTATAATTAAAGTAGTAATAGATTAAACAACGTAGAAGTCTAATGAGGGTTCCGTTTTTCAATTTTTTGTACGGAACCCTAAAAATTTTCTATTTTTAATTACTTGCCTTCACTTCTTCACTTGCGTGTGCGTGTGCGTGTGTGTGTGTTATAATTAATCTTATTTTTATGTATTTCAGGATGAATCGTCTCAAACATTGATTCGTGCTGAAATGAAATGCAATGAAATGAAATGAATACTCTTTATTGTACATAAAGAAAACACGAATAAACATAAAATAAATAAAAGTAGGTACAATTGGCGGCCTTATCGCACAGTGGCAATCTCTTCCAGGCAACCATTGGATGGAGAGATATAAAAGCAGTAGAATGAAGGAGGGCAGTACAAATGAGAGTAAATATATAAATAATGACATATACGTATATAATAGAGGAATATAAACATACATATATAAATGATACACAATACACAAATAATATATTTAAAAATACATACTTAATAAATACATAAAATAAATAATTAATTTTGTAGCGAAAGGTAGTGTTCCTTAACTTGGTTTTTAAAGATGGGTAGGGATTGAGCACGTCGTATTGACACTGGTAGTGCATTCCACAATCGCACAGCTTCTACAGAAAACGATCTATCTACAAACTTTGTGGAATGCACTGGCATCTTCAATCTTAAATTTTCTGATGATCGCAGGAGTCTTGAATGTGTGTCATGTAAGAAATCAAAACGTTCTTTAAGATATGGGGGTGCAAAGGGATTAAACAATATATTTTACAAGAGAAAGAGAATGTGAGCATTCCGGCGTGAACGTAGGGGTAACCACTTGAGCTTGTGTCTGTATTCAGAAATATGATCATACTTGCGTAAACCAAATATGAATCTAATAAAGAAGTTTTGAAGTCGCTCAAGTTTATTCAATTGGTCCTCGGTGAGATCAAGATAGCTAACATCGGCATAATCAAGAACGGGAAAAAGAAGGGACTGTACTAACGCAACTTTAGTCGTGATGGGAAGAAAATTACGCAGTCTGCGCAAAGACCCCGCCGCAGCGAATATTTTGCGACTGACATGTTGGATTTGAGGAGCCCACGACATCTTCTTATCAATAAAGATACCCAAATTCTTGACTTTGTCACTGTATGGGATATCAATACCGTCACAAGACACGGGGGGTATCAGTGACCAGTCGATTCTTGACACCATTCTCGAACTGCCAACAACAATCACCTGGGTCTTATCCGGGTTGACCTTTAACCCGTACGACTTGCTCCAGTCACAAATTCGCATCATGTCGGTGTTTATAGTTAGAACAGCTTCCTTCAACCTATCTAGGGGAGCGTGGGAGTAACCTCGAAATAAATGGAGTACCAGAAGAGAGTGCAGAAAACTTAGTTAGTTTGGTGACTCAAATAGCAAATACCGTACGCTGCGAAATAACAAACGACGCTATTACGCATGTTACAAGGGTTGCTAAACAGTCCAAAGAAGCTAACCGTCCACGATCGATAATAGTTAAACTTAAAAGCCGCACTCTACGCGATAGTCTTCTCTCAGCAACAATGAAGTTTAACAAAACCCAAGATCCGAAACTAAACAGTCACCACTTGGGTTACGGAGGTAAACAGATGCCTGTCTACATATCGGAACACCTTAGCCCGGCTAATAAAACCCTACATGCGGCGGCAAGAAGAAGAGCAAAGGAAACAGGATATAGATTCGTCTGGATTAAGGATGGACGTATATACGCAAGAAAAGACGAAAAAAGTCCGGCAGTTTATATACGCGATCATGAAAACCTGGCATTGCTGTCCTAATAAATCAATAATTTAAAATAACTTATTATAAGATTGTAAATATACCTACAAATGGCTACAAATAACTTGATTACTGCAATAGACGACAGTAAAACGCTGACAGCATTACGCATCGCAGACCCGGAAAATTGTAAGAAACTGTTGAATATTACTAGTAAAAGCTATAACATTATTATGCAGAACATACGTAGTCTGAATCATAACTACGATAATTTTACCGCTTATATTTCTAATTTTAATTTTGATTTAGATTTAATAATTTTTACTGAATGTTGGCTTTCCAAAGGCTACAATATCCCCATTATGGAAAATTACAGTAGTTATGCTTCAACAAAACTGTATAATCAAAACGATGGAGTGGTTGTTTACATTAGAAATAATTTAGATTTTAACTTTTTTGAACCTGAGTATGCGGTAGAATTTAATTGTGTGGTCGTGACGTGTAAAAAAGAACTTGCTGTCATATGCATATATAGGCCACCCTCATTTCGTAAAATTGACAATTTTCTATCATCTCTAAATGATGTCCTATGTAACTTTAAAGACTTTTCACAAACTATACTTCTAGGCGATATAAATATAGACATTACGGAGATGAATCTAGACAATCCTTCCTCGACTTACCTAAATCTCCTAGCATCGCATGGTCTTATTGCTACTCATAATCTACCTACTAGAGAAAATACGTGCCTGGACCATAGTTTTGCTAAAATCCCAGCACTCATTACTACTGCCATACTAGAGTCAACCATAACAGACCACAATAGCATAATTTTATCTATACATAAAGCGAAAAAGCAATCTTTACAGGAAAGCAGAACATATACAAAAATAAATTACAATGCCATACTAAACGAACTAGCCACAATCAATTGGTACCTGTTACTTGCCGATAGGGATGTACACGCATGTATAAGCATATTTACTAATAAACTACAAGAATTACTTAAAATGCACACTTCTACAGTTAGAGCAAAAAGAAAGAATCGTAACATCAAACCATGGATAACGCCAGGATTAGTCAGATGCATAAAAAATAGAGACAGTTTACATCTAAAACTGAGAAAGGATTCGAGAAATCCCATATTAAAGCTTACATACCTACGTTATAGAAATACTTGCAATAAAATAACAAAAACCTTAAAAATACAATACTACAGAAACGAAATGCAAAAATACAAACAAGATGTCAAAAAGCAATGGAATTTAATAAAAGATATTTGTAATTTCCCTAAAAATAAAGAAAACCCACGAGAATTATTAACCTATAGAGACAATCCAATTAAATCACTAAACAGTATAAATCATTATTTTGCTAACGTAGGCGCCGGATTAGCAAACATAATCCTCGATAGACTGAATTCCAATGAGCATGAACTTACAAAAAATTTAAATAAATTACCTAGCCCCTCATCTTCTTTCGCTCTCCTACCTACGGATGAAACGGAGATTAAAAATATAATCATATCCTTAAAAAACAGTTCTAGCACTGGTTGGGATGAAATACCAGTTAACATCTATAAAATTGGAGTAGACGTACTGGCTCTACCTATTTCAATAATATGCAATGCTTGTTTCGACAGTGGAACCTTTCCAGAACCTTTAAAACTGTCTAAAATTATCCCAATATTTAAAAAAGGAGACAAGTCTGATATCATAAATTATAGACCCATTTCGTTATTGACAAGCTTATCGAAAATAATTGAGAAAGCCATAAATCATAGACTTAGAAATTACTTCGAAAGTAAGGACTTAATATCAAAAAACCAATACGGCTTCCGTAGACACAAATCGACACAAGATGCTGTCCTCACTTTAACATCACAGATTACCAGAGCCTTAGATAACAAAGACAAATGTTTAGCTATATTTTTGGATTTATCAAAAGCTTTCGATACCGTCTCAATACCGATATTAACAAAAAAACTTCATGAAATAGGAATCCGTGGTAAACCATTAAGCCTTCTCACAGATTATTTAACCAACAGATGGTAATATAACTACATATGCAGATGACACTGTAATCCTATTTAAAGGGAAAACCTGGGACGAAGTCTATTCAAGTGCTAACAAAGGACTAAACTTAGTTGCTAAATGGCTTGATAATAATCTTCTTTCACTTAATCTTTCCAAAACAAATTACATAAGCTTTAGTATTCGAGCCGACGGTCTACCTCCAAAGGACAAATATAATATCACACTACATAACTGTAATAGCAATAACGCACAAATAATTAAACCATCATGTAATTGTCCTATTATAGGCTCAGTCACGTCAATTAAATACTTGGGAATACAAATAGATAGTAATTTGAATTTTAAAGCCCATGTTACCAGTCTATCATCTCGAGTTAGAAAATTTATTTTTGTATTTAAAACATTAAGATACATTTGTGAGACTAATCAATTAAAAACTGTTTATCTGGCGCTATGTGAATCTATTTTAGCGTATTGCATTGTATGCTGGGGCGGATGTTCTAAGACCACGCTTCTTCTATTAGAAAGGTCACAACGTGCTGTGCTCAAGGGTATATATTTCAAACCTTTTCTATTTCCCACTACACAGCTATATAGACTATCGATGACCCTCACCGTAAGACAAATATTTATTTTACAAACTGTTCTAGACCAACACAGAAACGTCTCCCAAACAGTGTCTATTACTCATAAGAGGCGAAAAGACAGAGTTTTTACAGCTCCCCGATGCAGAACAACATTTGCACAAAGGTTTGTCACGTTTCTTGGGCCGTTTCTTTACAACAGACTCACAAGAACAACTCCAAATCTCCTAAATTTAAACAAAATAAAGTGTAAGCAAACCGTTTTCAATTACCTTATAACCCTTAACTATGAGACCACCGAATCCCTTCTCTATACTCTAGAATTTAATTTTATGGAGTTTTAAGGATATTTTTGAAGAAACTTTAATATAACTACGACTAACAATCAGTCTCTTGCATGCCTATATACAATATGATATAACTGTTATTCTTGTATACAATCTCCACATATTTGTAACTTAGGATATTATTAGCACCGATGAACAGCTACCTTCTGAGATACAGTCTCCACTAGTTCAGAGGGTACGGAACACTACTATAAGACATAACCTATAGTTATAATTGTTTAATTGGTTTAACAGAAGTGATTTAGTTATAAGGTAAATAGCATATAAGTATATTGTGTAAATATAGAGTAAGGTTTTCTCCCTCCTTTATATTAGGTTTATTTTCCGAAATAAAAAAAATTTGAATTTGAATTTGAATTTGAATTTGAATCTGTAGATCATCTGCGTAGAGGTGGTAAGAGGAAGTCAAGTAGTTAGAAATTGAGTTGATAAAAACTGCGAAGAGAAGAGGAGATAAGACGCCGCCCTGCGGAACACCAGCATATGACGGGCACCATGCGGAGATCGTGTTATCGATGCTGATACGTTGCCGGCGCCCAAACAGGTAACTACGAAACCAGTCAACCGCTGTTGGAGATACGTTAAGAGAGCATAATACCCCGAGAAGTACATCAAAGTCAACAGTGTTAAAAGCGTTGCTAAAGTTTAGCAGTGCAAGCACTGTTAGATGACCACCTTCCATTGCTGACCTAATGTCTTCCGTAATATGAACCAGCGTTGTGGTGGTACTGTGACCGGGACGGAAACCAGACTGGAGTGGGTTAAGGAGTTGGTTTTCGGAAAGAAAGGAACTAAGCTGATCATGAACGAGGCGTTCAAGAACTTTAGACAGGAAAGGTAGGATAGAAATGGGCCGGTATTCAGAGAAGGATGAAGGGTTACATTTTTTAGGTAGAGGAGAGATTTGGACGTCTTTCCAAGCTGATGGGAAGATGCCCTTGGAGATGGAGAAATTAAGAATGTGACAGATGACAGGGAGTATCTCATCAAGGATAGGAAGGATCATATTACGGCTGACGCAATCGGTACCTATTGCATTCGAGGTAGTAGATAGGATGCTTTTCTTAACGTCACAAGCAGCAAATTGATGAAAGTCAAATGGGAAGCAATCGGGAGTCGAACGTAGTGAAAAAGATTTTAGAGTATTATCTTTTAGTAAGGGGTCAAAGTGGGGTAATGTAGTGAAATGCTGGTTTAAAGCGTTCAGATCGAGAGATTTAGGAATTGTGTCTTGGCGCGATTTGCCGACTCCCAATGATCTCAGAAATTTCCAGACTTTGGCTGGATCTCCGTTTTCGACAGATGCGTGAATATGTCGGCGTTGTGCATTCCTACACACCTTACAGCAGTGATTACGTATTGCAACATATCTATTCCAATTAGAGTCGGTTGGACGACATTTAAATTTTGTTTTAGCAGCAGCTTTCTTGGAGAGTAAAGATTTAATGTCGTCCGTAAGCCAAGGTGACGGAAGATGCTTCACCCTAATTTTACGCAATGGTGCATGAGTGTCGTAGAGTTTTATCTAACTGGAGGTCAATAACTCAACTTTCTCGTCTACATTTTCGGAGGCAAAGAGAGAATCCCAGGCAATGTTGTTGACATCCGCACGAAGATTTGCCACATTCATTTCACGAAAGTTGCGCTGCACAAGGATTTTAGGTTTAGGTTTTGGAGGTCGGACACGGTAAGACAAGAAGAGGAGGTCATGATAGGAAAAAGCATCTGCTGAACACTGACCATGCTTGGAAACACGATGAGGGGAAGAAATAAGGATAAGGTCAAGCAGGGAAGGAGTACAGTTAGGAAAATGATGAGTAGTATTAAGAGGAAGTATGGAGAGGTTATTGGAGTCAACGATGGATTGGAGTGAACTGGAACGGTGATCGTTTTTAAGGAGGCAGGTGTTGAAATCGCCCATGATGATGGTTTGACTGTACACGGGGATAACATTTTCTAATAGAATTTCAAGAGAGGTGAAGTAATCTACACGTAAAGAAGGACTATAGAAAACACCGAGCAAAATTTTGGAGTGGAGAAGTTCAACTTCGAGAAAAAGATGCTCGCCAGCATTTGGTGGTGGGGGCTGCGGTGACATGCTAACTATGGAGAAAGGAATATTTTGCTTAAGATAGATAGCCACTCCACCCCCACCTCCCACTGCACGATCATTTCTAATAAGTTCATAGCCTGGGAGTGAATAAGCAGAGGAGACTAGGCATGGTTTAAGCCAAGACTCAGAAACAAGTATTGCATGAATATGTGTACAGTCGAAAGTAGCCAGCATATCCGGGAAATGGGCTGGAATACTCTGAGCATTAATATGGACCACATTAAAGTTCCTGGGAAAATCAGAAAACTGGGACGACAGTGTCTCACCAAGCGAAGGAACACTTATGAAGCTGGTATCACTACTTGCAGAAAAGTATTCCTCACTATTTATGCTACTGTCTAATAGTGACATAAGTTAAGTGAAGATAAATAACAATAAATAAATAATTAAAATAAAATAAAAAATACAATATAAATAAATATATAATATATATAATAGAGGCTGATAAACAAAAGTTATTGCTCCATCTGCCGGCTGCGAGAACAAAACATGTAGGTACATGAAAAATAATTAACAACTAACAACTAGTCCAGGTACGAGAAAGGAAAAAAAGAAAACATAGAAATAATACGACAGTTTCATAAACATGGTTGTATAGAATAAATAAAAAAAAATAATAATAATGTTATTAATAATATGTGTACATAAATTAAAAAATACTAGAGAGTCGAGAGGTGAGAACGGTAAAAAATAGATTTTTAACATGGTAACATTGAGTATGAAATGTCAGATGTCAAAGTCAGTCAAAGTCAAACGGGAGAATAAACATATAATAAATTATAATATTTGTGGAAGGTAGAAGGAATGTGTTATACAAGTAAACAAGCGAAGTGTACCTGGACTAGTAATGAACTCGGATGACTTCACTTTTTGGCGGCTACTCGCTTCGATTTTGAGGCAATCAGTGGTTTGGGCGCCAAACTCGGCTTGGGCAACAAAGTAAATTTACCCTCAAATTCATTTGCCCATACCTCCCATTCATCAAAAATTACGAACTATGTATAAGCACTAAGCAGTCTCTAATCCGGCCGGATTGGCGTCAATCCGGTAAAATCCGGCCGGATTGAAAATTATACCGGATTGCAATCCCTAACTGATACTGACAGCTTACTTTATTTGGTAAAAACTGATAACTTTTATGAAGATATGAAAAACAATATTCGATATTTTGACACGAGCAATTTTGAGGATAACAATATATATGGATTACCTAAAGCTAATATGAAAATACCAGGTTATTTCAAAGACGAATTGGGTGGAGAAATTATTTCAGAATTTGTAGGTTTACGAGCTAAGTTGTATTGTATACGCACGGAAAATAAAACTATAAAGAAAGCAAAGGGAATAAAAACAAAGCCGATAACAATAAAATTGGATATTGAAAAATATAAAAGAGCATTAATGTTAAATGATAACCTTCGAGATGATAATAATATATATGTTATAAGATCAAGAAATCATCAAGTTTTTACACAAAAGTTAAATAAGCTCATTCTTAACAGTGATGATGATAAAAGGCAATAAGGATTGAAGGTTGTTTCAACACTTTACCTTGGGGGCATTATAGTTCAATACTTTAGTACCTACTTGTGTCTCTTTGTTCTACTAAGCTGAATAAAATTAAATTAAATGTGTAATGTAATAAAGATGTAATAAGGAGAAATGTAATAAGGATATAATCGTATAAAATGTATCTAATCAATAAATGTGTACTCTGTATTTAGTTGTTTATTTTTCCCTTTCCTAAAGATTTTCCCTCTTATAAACAATGTGTATAGATTATTATCATGAATAACGTTAGTTTGATTATACTTTTGTCACAATTATATACATTGTTTATTAATAACAGGTAACATCTAGTAACTAATTAATCAGGTAATTCAAAACACAGTAAACACATCACACTAAATAAAAAAAAATAAGATACACAGTCTCAGAAATAAGATTCACAATAAATTTTATGTCAATTATGTTAAAAAATAATTATATGTATATTTATATGAAATAAAACACAAACATAAAAATAATATTTGTTTATTTTCTTTAATACAATCCCTTAGTCTAAGAATAATAAAACAATAATATACATACAATTGAAATTACACATTTACAATTAAGTATTACCTACATGTTGTATTTGTTTAATTGGTTTCACTATTTTACTCACTAGAAAATCAGTTTCATTCATAATATCGTCATAGTCACTAGTCACTAAATACTGCACATTCACACTCGCATTGGCAGGCTCGAGGCTAACATCATCCATATTACGTCCATCTAAATCACGAATAATGATTTTTATGAGATGACGAACATGCCCTGACGTATGATAAAAGATTTATTTTTCAGAGTTTTGGGTTTACTTTTTCTCTTTTTCAACGTTTGTTTTGCAGCTTTCCGCTGTTGATACTCCTCATGTGATGTTGCCGCTACTTCAGCATACCAGCTCTCTCTATCTTGAGTATAGTTAAAAGGATTAATTATTGGGTCTGAATCACTAACCACATTCTGAAACAAAACGTTAATAAAATAAGTAAATAAAGAAGGGTGAAGTAGTTAGTAATTATTTATCGTATTCTCTAAAAGAAAAAGATCCTAATAAGTGAATAGTAATCATTGTAAGTACTATTTAATAATAATAATATATAATCAGATGAGTTACTCACTTGCAAATTTATTCTCTGTGGATCGGCATTCATAAACGAATTTCTATCAAGGTTCATATCCAAAACAGGACTGTAACACGGTGACGTCGACATGATACTGAAATGTATAAAGATATAATGATAATAAGCTAAATTAAAAAGTATAAGTTAATATTTTATTGGAAAAATACTTACATCAAAATATCTGTTGACTTCAAACAGTAATTGCAGAATGAATGATTAAATGTTATTGTACACACGAAATATTCCAATGACGTATGATGATCACATAGATCAATAATATGATACAAGTTGTAACACCATCTCCTATAACTTAGAAACTATGAACAGGTTTCGACATGTTCATGTACTTAATATGTCACCATACCTATAAAATAAGATAACTCTTTTTCTTATTACATAATTTGACGTACCTAACCTATTAGATATAAATATTTAGGCCACCTATTAATTGTAGTAATCAACAAGATGAAGTTGATCAAGCAACCCATATCTTTGGAAGTTAATGATATAGATTTAAATGAATCTTCTCACCAGATCAGACATAGTCCTCTATTACCGAATACGATTCGATGTATAATGTGTGGTCCATCCAAAACAAACGTTATGATTAGTTTGTTGTTACATAAAAATGGTCTAAAATTTAAAAATCTTTATCTTTATTCCAAAATATCGTTTCTTGAGTCAAGTATTAAGAAGAGTGTCGCAGATGAACTTTTATAAGTTTAACGATGATAAAGAGGTCATTTCTCCGACTGAAGCTTTACCAAATTCTGTATTTACATTTGATGATGTTGCATGTGAAAATCAAATAAATATTCGCAATTATTTCTGCATGGGTAGACATAAACAAATAGATTGTTTCTATTTATCTCAAACCTATTCAAAAATTCCGAAACAACTGCTACGTGACAACGTGAATTTTCTTATTATATTATTATTCAAACAAGATGATGTGAATTTAAAACATATTTATGAAAAGCATGTTAGTTCTGATTTATAGTGGCAAGAGTTCAGAAATCTTTGTCAAACTGTTTGGAGTAAACCTTATAATTTTCTACTTATAAATAAAGAATCGTCATTAAATAACGGAAGGTACAGACAGAATTTTGATATGTTTTTTAAATTTGACTGACTGTTTATATGTGTATATGTTACTGTAAAAGCCCGACCAGTGGTAAATCCTAAGATTTTCCGGTAAAACCTAAAATTTACCAACTCTCAATGGTAAAAGTCCGAACAATACTTTTATTTCGAACTTTTACCTCTATTCACTCGATGATGTCGAGATGTCGCCGGAGCCCCGCTTGGCGGGGCTCCTCCTTCTGGGTGGTATGAAAAAAAATAACCACGAAGGCTAAGGTGCCTTGCACCTCAGCCTTCTGACCTAACCTACCCATGTCGGTTTGCCCAAAATTCCTTCTTTATAACACGTTATGATATGACTATCAACTTTTACCGTGTGATTATGTAAATCCTAAGATCTATCAAGTGAATAGTGGTAAAAGTTCGAAATAAAGGAATTGTTCCGACTTTTACCATTAAGAGTTGGTAAATCTTAGGTTTTATCGGAAAATCTTAGGATTTACCGGAGTTCGGGCTTTTACAGTAACATATATACGTAATTAACATACAAAATCATATTCAGAATAATTTGTTCTTTAGCTTAATACAGTTGTGTTAATTCGTATTACAACATGGAGAAAAATATTAAAATAGAATTAATGAAATCTGTAAACTCCATAAAGAATAAAATAAAACAAATGAAAATCCAGGAACACTCTATGAACTTGTCACTTGATAAAATGTTAAAACCTGTCCCGGGTCCCGGATCCCCTTAAAACCCTAGTTGATTCGAACAAAACAAAAGAAAATATACAAGATTTTGAAAATACACACTTTAATTTTGACGACATGAAATTGGGTGACATTAATACTAGCTCATCTACAAAGTTTGAAGAATGCTGCGATCCAGAACTGAATTCTGTGCAGTTCGTTAAAAAGTCTCCCCAGACAAAATTACTGGAAGATTTAGAAATATCATTAGAGGGCTGTGATTTCCATGATATTTATGATGGGATAAATTTACCTTTTGGAATAAGGAGTGCAAACAGAAAAATACTAATGGGTAATTCCATCGTTTCATTTTCTAAAATTGATAGAGTGAATAATGATGATGTCATTTTATTAAAGTTGTCATCAACAAAAGCTACAATTTAACTCCTGGTTTAAAAGAACTTTTACTTCGAAAAAAACCTGATTTGAAACTAATATCGAGCAAAGATAAACTTGTCTATAAAGATATGTTGCATTATACAAATGCACATAAGAGAGATTTCAATCCTAATGGACAAATTAGAGGCGATAAAGGTATAAAATATCGTGAAATAATCAAACCATTGTTTTCTGAATCGTCAAACAATAACATTGTTACTAAATTTGGAGGAAGTTTACCAACGCTAAAGAAATACAAAGAAGACGCTGACTTGGTATATTGGGATGATCCTAACGAACTGGTTGAGAGATTGAAATTATGAATTGCTTCCCGAGATGCTGGTAATACAAACCATGATAATGAAATTTTAACAATAATCGAAGAATTAAAAGAAACTGGTATAATTAAATAATAAACAGTTATAATACTATGCTTTTTATTCAGTATAGCTGACCCGCGCAACTTCGCTTGCGTCACTTAAGATAATCATAATTTTCCCCGTTTTTCTAACATTTTTCACTGTTACTCAGCGCCTATTGATCGTAGCGTGATGATATATAGCCTATAGCCTTCCTCGATAAGTGGGCTATCTAACACTGAAAGAATTTTTCAAATCGGACCAGTAGTTCCCGAGATTAGCGCGTTCAAACAATCAAACAATCAAACAATCAAACAATCAAACAATCAAACAATCAAACAATCAAACAATCAAACAATCAAACAATCAAACAATCAAACAATCAAACAATCAAACAATCAAACAATCAAACAATCCAACAATCAAACAATCAAACAATCAAACAATCAAACAATCAAACAAACAAACAAACTCTTCAGCTTTTTAATATTAAGTTTAGATTAAAGCTGAATTCAAAACAAATATACTGAATTGTGAACATGCAAAGCTGCCGTAGTAAACGAAATTCATTAAAATGCGAGGGTGAACTATCCACGTAGACATGTTATTATGAAAGATATAGATGACTTGTGGCAAGCAGACTTAATTGATATGCAATCAATTTCAAAAGAAAATAAAAATTACAGATATATTCTAACCGTTATTGACATTTACATTAAATTTTCGAAATATGCTTGGGCCTTTCCTATGAAAAGTAAAACCAAAGAAGATGTGTGTAACTCTTTCAATCTTTATTGGATAAAGGTCGTGTTCCTAAAAACCTGCAAACAGATAATGGAGCAGAATTTTATAATAAGAAATGTCAGAAGCTCGTCGAAGACATCGTATCATATTAACCATTATTCAACCTTCTCAACAAAAAAGGCTTCAATAGTTGACCGATTTATCAGAACATTAAAATCTAAAGTCTATAAGGAATTTAGTTTAAAAGGCAATTACAATTAGGTAAATAATACCCTCAATGATGTTATATACAAATACAATCACACTCACCATCGCACTATTAATGAAATCCCTGCTAATGTGGACAATAATAATAAAAAACTGATATTAGAAAGGTATTTAAACTTGCTAAAAAATAATAATTTAAAAAGCAAGTACAAAGTAGGTGCAAGTAGAAAAAGGTTATACTCCTAACTGGTCAACAGAAATATTTAAAATTCGTAAAATACAAAATACAACTCTAATAACATACTTAATCGAAGATACTATCAGAGGTCAGCCTATTTTAGGTGCATTTTTTACACAAGAACTTCAAAAAACAAAACATCCCAATGTATATTTAGTCGAGAAAGTTCTTAGAAGAAATGGTAGCAGGGTTTTAGTAAAATGGCAAGGTTTGTCTTCAGCTGAAAACAGTTGGATCGATAAATCAAATGTTATACCGTAAAATGGGGCTAATTAAAACACTTTTTTCGTTAAACAGGTGTTTATAAAAATTACAATAACTCAAATGATATGGAATATTTTTTTTTCAGTAGATTACGCAATAAATTATAAATAGTAACTATCATAGTATAACTTCTGCTAATAGATTTGAAGATATATTATTTTACCGTTACTGTTCCAAATATCGCATCAATGGGGTTATTTGTAATCTCACTTTTTTGCTTTGGTTTTTCTTATTTTTTTTAAGTTGTGTCTAATAAAAGTGAGTAAGCTATATTTGGAAAAGTTATAGGGTGAGAAGTTGCCTTCATTTCATCTTAATTTCACTCTCTATATGCCACAAACAAGCCAAAAATTACAACTGAACATTTATTCACTAAGAGATCTATTGCTTCTTTGGGGTTATTTGGAATGTAATGTAAAATATATCAAAGGTATTCTTAATGAAGGTGAAGCTATATTTGGAATATTTAAGGGCAAGCATTATCTATCTATATAAATAAAAATGAATCGCTAAATGTTTTGCTAAGCGCAAAAATCAAGAACGGCTGAACCGATTTCGCTAATTATTTTTTATTGTGTTTGTTATTGTCAGGAAAAGGTTCTTATGAAAGAAATATATAAGAAAGTTACAAGCAAAATTACGCGGGTGAAGCCGCACAGTAATGAGTTAGCTGTGCACATACAGTGACCTGATTATTTTATCAGATGTTTAAATTATTTAATTAAATGAAACAACTTAAATCAATCACAACATTTATGCTTCTTCTACAAATTATATTTTGAATAAGGTATATAGGTACATCCGGTAAGACTGGAAGCCGACTCCAACATAGCTTGGAAGAAAGGCTAAGCTGATATATATATATATATATATAGGTACTATTTAGTCACACTGGTTTCGCAATGTTAAATATATAGGTACATATTATGTAGGTACCAACTTTTAAATGGGTAAGTACCTCATTAATAATTATAAAATAATGGTTTACTACAAAAGTTAGACATCTGTTGAAATCTTGTCTACAAAAAGTGTTATCACAAAACTGCATTTTATGACGATTTAGAAATCGTCATCAAATGCAGTTTTGTGGTGACATCTTTTGTAGACAAACGTTCGACAGATGTCTAACTTTTTGCAGTAAGGCCGTAAGAATTTGGCTTTTTGAACTTATACCTAATTTATTAATATTATGATTACACAGTCTTCGAAGCGAAACACTAAAATCAAAGTTACATAACTGGTGTCTTGGCTTTGGTGTCGTTGCCAAAATAATAATAAAAAAAAACAAAATTATATACATAAGAAAATAATGTTCTTAGGTCTCATAATTATAAGTCCTAAACTTATAATAATTATGAGTTATTTAAACAAACAAAAATATTCTTTTGAGAGATCATATTAAATAAACTAATAAAACAAAACTATTCATAAAATGGTGTCTGCTTAGGTGTCTACAATAAAATATGTAAAACTCCAAAAAATATAAAACCTTAGTCACTATCCATCAATGCTTTTAAAATTTCTTGTCTATCGTTATAATAATTCTTTGTATACTTAATAGGCTTTTGGTTATTTTTCTTTGGTATATTAATATAACTGCTTAGACATACAGGTTTAAGGTCCTTAAAGACTACTTTCTTGTTTTTCAATGCATTTTCTACACTTTCTTCCTTAATAATAGTCAGTTTTTTCCCGATCTTGAAGTGGTTTTCTTTATTTTCAATTAAATCCGCATTTTCAACATTATCCATAACTTCACTACTTTCTTTGTCATTTATAATATCTTTACTATATAATTCCTTTTCATTAAATGATATAAGAGAGACAGTATTATTATCATCCCCAACTACAATTTCTTCACTCCCAATCTCATCAAAGAAGTAAAGAGGTACTGATTCACTATGTTGATTACCACAGAGTTTTCTTTGAGTTTTTTCATTTACTTCACTTCTGGGTTTATCTTTCTTTCCGTTTTCCTTATCATCAAAATCATTCCTTATTTCAGCCATTGATGGTAAAGTGTTCATTTCACTGCGTTGATGACTCATCCCAACTTTTATTGTATATCATTTGATACGCAACTTTTTGTTTTGTCTTTTTCAACTATTTCTTCCTCAGTAATCTTCCTTTTATTTTCTATTTTGTCACTATTGTCTGTTTTCTGGATTATAAATGGTGAAAGATCATTCTTATTATTAATATCTGAGCTGTGGTCATCGAAATCAACATCTAGTAGGTCCGAGTCACTGTGCACGCTCCTGGTATCCGAAACACTTGTGGTAGAAACGCTAAACTTTCTTGTAGTTCTTTTCCTTATGGATTTTGCAACGGCAGTTGTACAATTTAATCTTTGAATTATTTGTGAATCAATTTTTTTTACGTTATCAGTGTTGTGAGCCTGAAGTTTACTTTTTTTCCCTTTACCTTTTCCTTTAAAACTTGACATTGGTTTTTGTGGCTTATTTTTATCCTTAGTTAGATATTCGTCTTCTGAACTTATATAGGTAGAGTCAGATACATTTCCCCTATTTTCTTTACGAAGTGTTGTTCGTTTACATCGCCCCGAAGGCCCTGCAATGGGCTGCATCTGTGATTCTTTGGTATCAAAGTCGATATTACTACTATCTCTTTTATTAGAAATTGTTCTGATTTTTTCTGAACATCTATTTATAATTTTTATTTTACCATCACGAGATTTCATCATTGACCGTTTTTCCACGCGTAATAAGTCATCTGCAGTAATGCTTTTTCCGGGTGGAACATTACATTTCCTTTTTCGTTTAGGCTGTTCAAGAGCCGCGGTTGGATTTCTTAAATTTGTTAAAATTTCTATTACAGCTGAAGATGCCGTGTCTTCAATTAATTCCTCCGAAATAGAATTTGTGTGAGGCAATCGAGATTTTGGTCGCTCAGGATTAACGGGATATAAGCCACATTTGTTAAACCCAGCAATTATATTGTTGGATTCTGAACCTTTTTCTCTCAATTTATTCTGCAATCTATACAATAACATAGGAAATGAACTTTTTACTAAAGTTTTATGTTTAAGTCCTTCAGTCCTCTTCCAGTGTATCAATACATCGCGCCAATATTTTTTTAAAGGCGCGTAAAATGCAACATCTAGCGGCTGGAGTAAATGAGTGGTTTTGGGAGGCAAGCAAACGAACATAATATTAAGCTCCTGACAAGTTTGTAATACGGATTCGGAAAAATGTGAAGATAAATTGTCCCCAATTATCACTTTTCGGCCAGTTTTTCTTTTTGCATATGGTACTATGACAGTATTAAACCAGTCCTCGAAGCACGCAGAGTCGAACCAACCACTTTTCGATCGGTTGTACCTGGTTCCCTCAGGCCCTCCTTCCAGCCATTGATCCCATAAATGATCAGCTTTATATACAACGTATGTGGGCAATAACTGTCCGTCAGCAGTGCCGGTAAACATTAAAGAAATAGATGTTTTTGTAGTGTTGATTACCCTTTCAGGATATTTGCAACCTCTCTTAAATAAATATTTCTTGTGGCCCGGGTCATCAGTGAGATTAGTCTCATCATAATTTATGATACAATCAGGAGAGACACCTTCAATAGTATTTTCATAATGCGAAAAAAAATCATCTATTACAGCAGGTGAAATTTTGGCGCGCTCACTTGTGATATTTAATGCATTACGATTGGAAATTTCTGATTTATGCCTAATCATGAAATTTCGCGCCCAATCTACTCCAGGCATATTGTCTTTTAAACTGTAGAGGGTTTTTCCTAGTTTGTTCAAGTATTTTTGGGCAAATACGCGTAAGTCAGTAGAATCTAGTGGAAACCCCCAATTACTCAATATTTGTACGTATTTTACGAACGCCATCTCTTCATCTTTTGAAAAAAGAGTAGGGTGTCCAGCTTTTGTTTGTGTGCAGTTAATATTTCGACATTTTCTGCTTAATGTACTCTTTGGAATGTTGTATTTATTAGCCGCCTCTATTAATCTAAGTGAGCCATTTTGAATTTCTTCTATTGCATTTTGCAAATCTTCTTTGCAATAACTCAGGTAAGGTGAATGATTCTTACCGTTGCGTGAATTGGTAAACTTTCGTTGGTAGGTCCGCACCATAGTTAATTTGATATCTGTAGCAAATAAATAAACATTATAAATAAAAAAAATCCTATGTAATTCTGGCGCATTTTCCCATTAAATAAATACGCAGACGCATGTCCGTAATTTCGTTTAAATGTTATATAGGTACGTAAATAAATATAAGTACTTATAACGAAAAAAAAAAAGAAATCCAAAGAATAACTGTTGATCATTCAGGTGCGACAATCAACCATGCAGGAAATGTTCTTTAATTTTATATAGGTAGGTAGTGCCAAGTTTAGGTAAATTATTTTGTGCGTCTGCCGAGAAATAACTTGACCTTAACAAGCTTAAAATGCGCAATTGAGACTATTTGGAACAATGATTAAATTCCTTGGGAATGTATAACTAGCTTCAAAGGGGCTATTTGAAACTTCGTTCCAATTAACCCCAAAACAGAAACCAAATAGCCCCATTTAGAAAAATCAAAATATATGCCAGCTCGGAAAAGGTAGAAACGAGCAAATAGAAACACCGAGAAGCGCATAAAATACACTATTACTTAATTTATTCAATTTCTTACATACCTGTCTAGATTTTGTGTACAACAAGAATGTTATCCAGGCACGAAATACACGAAAAACACAACACTTTTCAAAATTACGAGCTGAACCACTTAGAAAGCCGTTATCTGTCAAAATTCCTTTGTGACATTGACATTAGTTGTCACTGTATTGCCAGATGGTAAGATATAATTCCTACTATACTCAGATATAAAAATACACATGATCAAAACTTTTTTTTCGTAAATTCCAAATAGCCTCGTGAGTTCTAAATAACCCCATCTTACGGTATTATAAATAATATTAACAACAAACTCGAATCGCATAACTATTTATTAAAGTATTAAAGCCGGAATCATCAGTCTTATAATGTGTTTTAGACAGAGAAATCTTCTCAATTGGCTTATTAATAATTTACCATTTGAATTACACTTACCAGGATATAATTACTGTGGTCCTGGTACTAAATTAATAAAAAGACTTGCACAACGAGACACGGGGTAAATAAGTTGGACGAATATTGCCAAGATCATGATATTGCATATCACAAGTCATCAAACTTAAAAGAGCGACATCAGGCGAGCGAGCGGTTGCTGCCGATGCCAGTACAGGCGAAAAACTTGCGGCACGCTTAGTAAGTAAGGCTATGTCAACAAAAATTTAAACTGGTTCTGGTTTGAGGAAAAAGCGTTCTCCAAAAGTTACATCTGGAAAAGGATTAAAAAGCAAATTAAAAACTGTTATTACAAATGCAAAAAGACACATAAAAAAAAAACCTAAGAGCAAGAAAATGGCTATAGATTTAGCTATAGCCGCTGCCAGAGAATTAGCTGATGATTCATCGATTAAGCTCCCCCGTGTTATTCCTAATCCAAAAACTGGGGGAGTACTACCTCTGATTCCTATTTTTGCTGCATTATCAGCGGCGGGAGCTTTAGCAGGCGGTGCTGCTGGTATTGCCAAAACCATAAATGAATGCAAAATGGCTAAAAAGCTGTATGAGGAATCGAGGAGACACAATGAAAAAATGGAAGCTCTATGTATTGGGAAAGGACTACACCTTAAACCGCATAAAAGCGGCCTTGGAATTTTCGTATCAAAAGAAAAAAACTAAGATATCGGCTACCCAAACGAGCCTTAACTAACTTTGACATTTTAAAGTATGGAAATAGAATTCCTCATTTTAGAGGTGTCTTTATGAGAGATGAGCTCCCCAAATATCCGTACAAAAAAGAATGTGGAGTTATTAATTTAGATACTTCTAAAAATCCTGGTTCTCATTGGGTAGCCTATGCAAAATATAATGATTATGTTGAGTATTTCGACAGTTATGGAAATCTTAAATCTCCAAAGGGATTCATAAAATATGTAGGCTCTAACATTCAATATACTTATGAAAATTTACAACGTGATCACCCCTTTAACTGTGGACATCTATGTTTAAATTTCTTAAAGATTTATTGGTAAAATTTAGAAATAAGATAAGCAGGATCCTTTTAAAGAGTTCAGTATGTAAGCATGTCTACTACGGTTACCATCTCCGGAAATAAATCAGAACTGGTCTCGTATTTTCAACCACCTCTTCATTTATCTGGTCAATACGAGTGCGGTTTACTATACTTTTCAGTATTAAAAACAAGACCGAGTGTGCCCGCTAATAACGGCAGTTTAACAGCTGTAATCAGAATCGAATGTGATCTTGTGCACGGTTCATATGACAACGGATTACCGACTCATTTTATTCACGAACTCATATCTGATACTGCTTCAAGTCACGGCTACACAGAAATACCTCGAAACATTATTTACTTCCCAGTGAACAAAAACATAATTTCATTCATATCTGTCAGGATTGTAGATCAGTTTGGTCACGGTATTGATTTTGGTGAAGAACATATTCAATTACGTCTTCATTTAAGAAAAGCAAAATGATAGTATATGATAAAAACCCTTCAGTGAAAATAAAACGTCCTATTCCGTCAACAACCGTTAAGGTGCACAGGCGTAAGAAAAACGTGAAGAAATTGACAAAATCGAATAAAGATTTTCTTAAAGCTTTAGGGTTCAAAGTATGAGTATACTACAGATTTCTGATTTACCACACTTTGATAGTTCAATCGAAAGTTATGAAGTCCATTCATACAATCCCTACAATAACAGCTTTAGAGAAAACGATGAAATCAGAATCTCCATACATCAGCAAGATGTATACGTGCTACCATCAGCCAGTTCAATTTACATCGAAGGTCAGGCAAAGCTGTTCGGTAAGGATGGGAATCAGATCAATAAAACTGTTAGGTTCACTAATAACCCTATTATGCATTTGTTTCAAGACATCAGATACGAAATGAATGGAATTGAAATAGATCGTATAAAAAAAAACCGGAATAACATCAACAATAAAGTCTTATATCTCATTAAATGAAGCAGAAAGCAAAAAGTTGCTGCATTGTGGGGTTGGAATTTGGAGGGATTCGAAAGTGACGGCCATTTTTGTGCTGTGATACCATTGAATAAATTATTAGGGTTTGCTGAGGATTACTATAAAATAGTGATAAACTGCAAACATGAACTTATATTAAATTAAATAGAAGTAACTCTAACCTAAACAGTATTATTCTTACTGATGATATTGCTAGTTTTCAAATAGATAGGTATACAAAGAGTTCAGTGGAGAGTACCACACATAAAAGTATCGGATCGAGAACGACTGACACTTTTAAAACATTTAGAAACAGATAAATCTATTCAAATAGCGTTTAGAAATTGGGACTTATATGAGTATCCATCACTTCCTAAAACCAGAAAACATTCGTGGTCAGTTAAAACCGCTTCACAATTGGAAAAGCCTAGATATGTGATAGTTCAGTATTCGATCATTGTGAAGTAACAAACGTGACCCTATTTTTAAATTCACCATATTATCCATATGAGCCTCTAAGCTTAAAATTTTCCGAGAATAGATATAGTATATTATACGAGATGTATGCGAAATTTCGTCAGTTGTATTATAATTGTCCAGTCGACCCCTTGCTCAATCTAAAGGATTTTAAAGAGAAGGCCCCTCTGTTTATCTTGGATTTTTTAAGACAAAACGATAGTCTAAAAACAGGTCCAGTAGATGTTCGGTTAGAAATTGAATGTTCGAAGCCGATACCAGATACCAGAGTAGCCTACTCTTTAATTATAAATGATCGACTTGTGGAATACAAACCTCTGAGCAATATTGTACGTAGGTTATCATGATCGCCATTATAGATGTTCAAGGCTTCAAAACAAAAGAAAATAAATTTATATTAAAAGAAATAGCAATATGGTGGGATAAAAACTATAAATATATTTAATTAAGCCGCCATATCCATTTTACTATTCGACAAAATCAGAAAGACGACAACTTGGATGAATTGAACGTAACAGAAAAATATTCTGGAATGAGGGATTTATACCTTATTCAAATCATGAGTTAATTATTTCGGATGTTTTAAAAGATAAGTGTGTTTATACTAAAGGCGTAGAAAAAGTTCTATGGTTAAAAGATATTTTAAAAAGCAATAATGTAATTAATTTAGAAGATAAAAACTGTCCTAGTTTGTTAAGCTTGTATGAACAGTATAAGGATTCTGAAGATTTGTATAGTTGTATTTATCATGACAGAATATGTGCTTTAAAAAATGTTTTATCTTTAGAAAAATGGTGCTCTGATAATAAACTTTTTAAATAAATAAATATTTCTTTTATTTTACACCACCACTACTTAGCAATGAATATAATCTGTACGTTACATGACATTTTAGTTTGAAAAAACCAAAAATGAAATGTTATTGAATCGGTAACCATGACATTGCATATGTACAGAGTGTTTAATATGTACAGAGTACAGGTATTGGTAGTAGAACATCGGTTGTGTGGTCTTCATATTGTGAAAATTATTAACTATGAGCATTATAATGCTATCTTAATACCTTGCTTCAGAGAAAATAATGAGTTCTTTAAAATTCGCTTTAAAGGCCTTATTCTATGGGCTCAAATAATAAGAAACTGTAACAATATGGTAGACTTAATTGAATAAAATTAATATGTAAATATCGAAACTACTCGACAGCTTGAGTTGCATAACGTTGGTAGTCTGAGTAGTTATCGCTGTTATTGAATACGATATGCTCATTACGATCTGCATAAGCGGTATAATTGGGGGCTTTTGCATCGCGCAGCTCGAGCGCAGCGACAACTATGAACTATGACCCTACTCACAACTATGTCGGATCATTTCAAGTCTGGGCACTGGTAATTTTAAATATGAATGGGTGACTGTTCGTTTATTGTTGTTATTTTTCACTTCAAAAAGGTGAGTGTTATATTTTACAAATTTAGCTGTTTCATAAATATAAATACTGGGTACTGTTAAAAGATTGTGTGTTTTAAATATAGGCTTACAAGATTCATGCCATTCCTAGTTAAATATTGCACGTACCTACACATTTCTTTTGTGCTACAAATATCCTTATACTATCCATTTCATTGACTATCATAAGTGTCAGCATTTGACCTATATGAATAAATGATTTGATTTTGATTTTGATTTCATTGAATGTCCCCACACAACTATACAATAGCGAATTATAGAACAAACATATGCATGATAAGCTATCAGTGAAGCATGCATGGAAGTGGTTTCTTTAACTTTTTTTAATGCGAAGACAAATTTGTGGCTGGCAATGTGTTCACTCCATTTTAAGTGTTCCTCAATCAAGGCACGGACAAGCAAGGAGAAGGTTGTCAGACTCCATGTGGTCCTATTGGCACAGAGAATTGGTGCAAGGTTTTAGTTAATGCACGACACAAGACCCACCAGAGCGGCTCTAGAAGACGCTGATATCCGGGTGCTACCGTGGCCCGCGAACAGTCCAGACCTCAATCCGATTGAAAACATGTGGCATCTACTCAAACGAACCGTTCGAGATACCGATTGACCGGTTCATAATGAAAGACAACTGGTGTTAAAATCAAGCTGGGAGCAAATTCCTGAAGAAACAGAGAGACATTTGATAGAAAGCGTGCCTCCCTGGCTTCAGGAATGTTTTCTCAAATAAGGAGGCCACACACAATACTAAAATACTACAAAAAACGATACGGTACACAAACCTTTCAAAATTATAGCAAGTTTTCTGTAATCGTATTTTTCGTCAAAAATGACCATTTTGCTTAAAACGCTATTTGAATTTGATTCTGGATTTAATTTAATGTTTATTACAGTAAAAAATGAGTAATCGTATTAACTTCGTAATTTTTAAACACCCACATTTCATAAAAAAATGAGAACACTAAAAAATTAGGTGGCCCTTATTTTGTTTTGAGTAGTATATTATTTATTACTCTTGATGCACACTAAGGATGGTTTCTATCTTGAAAATGTTTGTCCCAAATAGTCCCAATTTTAAACAGCAAGGAAATTGATATTGTTATTTCTAGCCACACAGTATAATCAAGCAAATTAAGCTCCGCCCCTAATGGCGGCTATTGATTCTTTGGCGTGGGAAACATGGATACAGCTTCTGTCTTACGGCTCCCGGGCCTGATATCTTGAGCGCTTACATCGAAACCCAAAAAGTCTATGGAATGTTGAAAAAAATGGCACTTGTTTAGTTTTAAAGTTAAGCCACCCCTTTTAAGAAGTTGTAGTACTTCTTCTAACCGTTGCATGCCTTCATCAAATATTTAATTTTACCTTCCAAAAGAAATTTGTTTATTGTGCGTTGGAATATAGACAAGACCAAACGGCATACGATTGTATTCATTCTGTCCATCGGGTGTTACGAAGGCAGTCTTCGGGCGTGATTTTTCTGGTAAGGCTATTTGATAATAGTCGGAGGCGAGATCTAGGGATGTAAATAAAGTGTTATCTGCTAATAAGTCGAGTTGATCTTCTACACGTGGCAAAGGATAGTGATCCTTTTTAGTTTTCCTGTTGAGAGCTCGATAATCAACGCATAAACGTTTCTCTCCTGTCTTCTTCTGAACCATGACAATTGGACTTGCGTAGGGTGACGAAGATTCTCTGATTATATTACTGTCCAGCATTTCTTAAATCATATCCCGCACCATGGACCTTTTAGCGAACGACATGCGGTACGGACGATACACGTTACCACTGGCTCTGCGTCAGTGAGTTCTATTGACATCTCTGCTACTTGCGTATACCCCAAGTCATGCAATCCGCTTAAAAAACAGCTACTAAGCTTAGCCAGTAAACCTTGTAAACTTCGACGTTGATTTTCGTCCCATTTAGAGTTACAATTCACCGAAGTTGCCATCTCAGAGTCATCGAATACTACGTTAAAAGAATTCAGCATATCCGTTGATGCTATTCTTTGAAGAGCTCTAGTCAAAAGAATACTTTTGACGAAACGAGCTGACGATGACGACAAATTGTAAACCAAGATTGCGCGCCGTCCGTTTTTGATCTCATACTGACCGGAAAATAAATAGTATTTTTTATCATCGGGACCACGTAACGTGCCATTTACATAAATATTGCAATTTACCTGCTCATCGGTGCGGATATCAATTGCGCGTAATGTATTCTCAGGAATGTCGGTGTCCGTAGCTACTAATATATTTAATTTGTTTGGTGGCATCCTTTAGAATTTATTTATTTATTTATTTGAATCTCATGAGGAGTTTTAACAATTAGTACATTAGGTTTTTCTATGAATGAATGTTCTAACAGAACTGGATGAAGCAATACATAGTCTTCCACAACATACAGGTCTATGGGGATTGTTCACTTTTTTTTAAATGCTGTAATTCGAAAACCATTTCGAGGAATAGTGTTCCTAAACATTATATATTAATTTTTAATGAAAAATATTATTAATACATTGATATTTTTGCAAAAATATGTTTGACCTTGCTTGCCCTTCAAATGACGTCATTACAGGACTTTTTGGTTTGTGCCTTTGCCTAACAAATTCCGAAAAAAAATTCTGCCAAATATTAATTGTCAAGTTTATGTCAAAATCGTAAACAAAAATATAACCTATACAGTT
This sequence comes from Anticarsia gemmatalis, assembly GCF_050436995.1. Lineage (NCBI taxonomy): Eukaryota > Metazoa > Arthropoda > Insecta > Lepidoptera > Erebidae > Anticarsia > Anticarsia gemmatalis. The sequence goes on from NC_134775.1 coordinate 8,879,227, forward strand.
GATAATCCGATATCGTTGCGATTTTAATGTTGTATTGCATACAGTTTTTGGATTTTATTACGTTTACTCATCAACTTTTAAAGACAAGTGGAATATGGAATGCAGGAAGCGTTTAGTGCACAAAAATATTGTACCTGCGTGAGAAGATTTAAGGAAGAAGTGGTGTCGCGAAGCTGATGTTGTTTTAGCTATTAATATAGGTTTAAATGGTATAGATTCAATATTAAGCTCTCGTGGCATGAGAGTTTTAGGCCCCCAAGTGTTTAAACAAGTAGTAAACAACCACATTCTGAAGTTTTACAAACTAAGGTTATAGTAAACTTGAGATTGAAAATATAGCACTTATTTAATTTACAGGGACAATAAAATAAAAAGCTTTTGATAATGTAAGTGGTTTTATTCCTTTTTGTTACTTTCAATTAATTTAACATTTGGATTTTTGCTTCGTTTATTTCATCCACACTACGGTGACTCCTAGTCGAGATATATTCAAATATCATAACAGTATCTTCATAAGGCAGGTTTCGAGAGTCTGCTTGAACAAAAGTACCACTCATTTTGTTGAAACGTTTATAAATATCAGTAATAATTACGATTACAATAAGTTCTAGATCAGTTTGTAAACATAAACAGAAATATGACAGATCATGATGACAGTCGACACTTGACACATAGAAAAACTTTTTTCGGAGTTTTGCTTATAAGGCAATGGCACAAGGCATTATGCCACAGATGACGTCACATAAAATAAATATGAAATAAATTTTAAATATTAAAAAAAAAATAACTATTGTTCCTATAATTAAAATATTGAAATTAGTTTCTTTAAATACTCTATATTTTCAAAAAATAAAATAAAAACCTATGTTAAAAAAATATGAACAATCCCCATTGTCTCAATTAAGCCTTGTACGTCAACAGTTGCCATAACGACTCATACAGGACATACTAAGTTTGCACCTATACCACGAAGTAAAAGTAAATTTGTTTGGGTATTAATCTGAAGGTCCAGGGCTTTGACTACACTCATTCTTATAAGAGAACATTGACTGCCAAGATCAACGTGACACGCTATCGGTGATCCATTCACTTTAATGTTTATGATGTATTTGCTTAAACCTGAATCCTCCACAGTAACTTCAGAGACATGTTATTGTACGCGGCTTGAAGCTTGGTCTTTATCCGGCCCGTTAGTCTTATTAGTATTTCTATAACAGTTATCGGCGCGATGACCAAGCCTATCACAAATCGTACACTTAATTAGGGGCTTGTCACACATACGACTTGGATGACCAATCGTATTGCAATTAAAACATTTTATATTTGTGTTAAATGTTCTCGTACCTGATTTAGATGAAACTGGGCGATATGTGTTGATTCCAGTCCGTCGGTCGTATGTTCTCTGCGTTGAGTCTCTGCTGTGACCGCTTTTAACAGTTCTAAAATACTTCAGTACCGGTTCGGGATCTTTGAACTGAGCTGCTTGGGCACCAACTTTTACAGCGCGATCTTCTATACCATGCAAAAGACAGTCTTCAAAGTCACTGCTTGTCTACCGTAAATGTTACACCGGATTAGTAAATTATTTTTTTCATAAAAGTAATGTTCTAACGAAACACCATATTTTGCTTTCTTAGACAAAATCTCAGTTAAAAGTTCGGAAAAATCTTCTCTAGACGGGAAAGAGTCGATATCATGTTTTGGCTACACCCGTTAACTTAGGTAAAGAATAGTGGATAATTTCCTTTTCCTGCCAACCGTAAATCTCGGCAAATTCTTCAACTTTGGTCAACCAAGTCAAGATATTATCCTCCGGATTCTCCGTTTCGTGATCCTGTTCCTTCGTCGACTTACATGGTATCCGTTCATTCGTAGTACCTCCTGAACATCAGCAAGTCAGCCATTGCGGAACATCTACTCGAAGCAGGAACTAATCACTGGATTGAGTTCCATCACCCTCAAGTCCTCTCCACTGAACGACATTTCTACTCGAGGATTGTTCGTGAAGCGATCGAAATCAAGAAACATTCAAATTTCAATCGGGAAGACGGCTTCAAATTATCCGCGACGTGGAATCCAGTGATTACTTTTACAAAACCTCGCTATGTTTTGCAATCGGTTAGCTCACAGAATAGGGACACGGTTAGTGTAGTGTGTGATGGCGGTTGGAAAAATCAAAATATGAGGGTGGATGGACATTCGTCCGCCTCATATACACGAAGTCCTGTCATCGCTGCTCCAGTCAGCCTGCGACCACAGCGAGTGCAACCTGCGCCGAAACGTTAGGCATTTTAAGGTTTTGAGGCGCCCATAGCCAGTTCCGCTCACCGGTCGGTAAACGATCTGTGGGTTAAGCAACCGTTGGCGCGGTCATTCCATAACCCATCTATGGAATGACCGCGCCAACGGTATAGTGGTATTTGAGCTGGGCGTCTCCGTGCTTCGAAGGGCACGTTAAAAGTCGATCCCGGTTGTTGTCTATTAAGACTACGTCGTTAAGCCACGTCAAAGGCCTTTCGGGCGGCTTGAACAACTTTGACACTAGGTTGACCACTAACCATACAACAAACAAACAAACAAACAGGTAAAATGCGTGTTTGCGTTAATTCTCGTATTCTATTATACATTAAACATGCAACGCGAGAGTTTAAAAGCTTTGTTCGTTAATACGTTCCCGCGTCGAGAGTTCCAAGCTCGTTTCGGTATCCCAATCAACTTGACTCCACCTGAGTGCTTCAAGCTTACCATCCAGTACGTATGCCAGCCCTTCCCCTCGACTGGTCATACCACCAGAAAAATCCAGCCCTGTACATCGGGTTTCATTACAATTGGACCCTTTACCTCGGGTTTCACCGATATTGTACCCTTCAGTGGCGAAGGCTCCCTATAACCCGATTCCTACCGGCTTTACCTTCGGAACACTCCTAAAAATGCGTCACATAAATGTGTATTGTTCTCAAAAAAAAGATCGTTTATTTTAATTAAATTCTATATTTATTACGACATTCATCAATATTTTCAATACGACTAATTTAAAATAAATAAAGGAATAAACGCCTGTTCTATTTGTCATAGCAAAAGTTGTATTACCGAAAATTGCCGTCAAACAACACGACGGCGCGCGCAGGAATCGCGTAAAGGGAAAAAGATGTCGATGACGTCACGCGGACGTACTTTTCTATGGCGCGTTTTACCGGCGAGGTAACCCGGAATTCATCGGCTTATTTGGCGACTAGTAGATACAACAGGCGCAGCGGCGCGGGCGGCGCGGCCACTAGCGAATGTGTGAGTGAGATGCAATGACATTTAATGAGAGACAGACAATGAATGCAATTGTTGTGATGACATTTATGATTTTAGATTTAGTTTTGTTTACGTTTTGCGCGCCTATTTTAGGTTATTTTGGATTATTATGTTTATTATATTTGGATGAGTTAAATTGTGTTAAATTATCTATGAATATTATTATTTTGTGTAAAATCGTAGTGATTGTGCGAATATACTGGTCGTATCTTACGTGTATTTGTAAGTATTACCAGGCCCCCGTCACTCGGCCGTACCTACAGCGATAAGTGCCTACAAATTCGCGTGGCGTCGGCGCCACTACGGGAGTCGAGTGTCGACGCTCACGCGTAGAGCTCGTGCGTGCGTTTATTACAAGTTTTATGAGTAATATTATTATAAAAACGTTTAAAATAGAATGGCAGGTTTAAAGCATTGCTCATTTGATGGATGTTTGTCGAAAAAGAAGGACGAGGGATTGTAATTTTTTTCATTACCTACAGATTAATTAAAAAACTAAAACTTTACAGTACCTACCTACCACAAAATAATAGTAGGTACTAACTAGGTATAATTAGTTACTTTGTTGATGCTAACAATATGGACTCAAGTCTGAATTATTAAGGAATTTGATACTTTATAATTACGAGAGCAACTTGCAAATGTGACTTTTTGTTTATGGAGATATTTCAACGATTTTGGTATCAAATGAAAGGTTTAAGACTAAAACTATTTTATCCGTTTGAATGATATAAATCGGTTCACAGGTTTAGGACATATGAAGAATATAAAATAGTAAAAATGTAAACAAACCAAAACAGGTAGCAACGATGCGGCGAGCCGACGACCCTAGCGTCATAGGTAACGCGTTACTCTACGCCAGACAGTGACAGAGTTACGCGTTAAAAGAGAGCGGGAATACTTAGGTGAATATGTCGTTAGGTACGGAGCGCTTATACGAGCTGAATTAGACTTTGTTGCTTAGTAGCAAGAGTCGTTATTTCTATAAATTGTTTCGGGAAGTGCGTGTTCTGTACTTTAGTACTTATTATTCTGTGGTATTACTTTCATTGTTATTGTTTGTGTATTGCGATCATGGACAACAAGTAGGTAGAATTAGAAGCAATAAATATTGTTAAATTAGTTATTAATCAGTAAATTAATGCTGTAGAGTGTAGACATTGTTTTCAAAATGCTCCTAGTGCCAACATGTACCTACCTATCTACCAAAATGAATAATACAGAATGCAAAGGACATGATAAGTATTTTAAACATTCCCTTAAGTTATTCTCTACGATATAACTTTAAATTTATTAATGGCTTATTGGTACCTAGCTGTAAAGTGTTTTTATTATTTCTCCGATTGTTTCTAGTAGATAGCATTTGGAGTCAATCAAAGTTGTATTTAAATACTAAGACACCTATTTTAACATGAAATTTGAAGTAATAGGATAGAATCATTTCTCATGAATAATTTCGTTCATAGGTAGGTACTTAGTTCTTACCTACTATGAAAGTAGTTCGGTAGATCGGATCGCAATACAACGATTTATTCTGTTATCGTATGGTTCAAGCCGCTATCGCGTCGGTCACCCATCTATGGAATGACCGCACCAAGAGTTGCTTAACGTTAGCTTAAGCAGTTTTAGCTCCGGCTTGCCTTTTAACAAAACTCACCCTTCGCCACTGCTACCTACTGTGCAACTACAATACAATAACCAATTTCATAGGCGTGCGCGTTGATACATCGCGTTGTTCATGATACATTGAGCGCTCAAAAATGACTAACTCGGGAACCAATCATTACCGAGAAAAATCGTTGAAGTAAATTTCGTGCATGTAGTGTCACAAAATTAACACTGAAGTTTTCGATTAACCGTCGTTTACACCTTGTACAAGTATGTTTATCAGTTGGTTACCAGAGTACAGACTGTATAGCTTGGGATCAGGTAGCCGTGAGTGAATTATCCCGTCATGTTAAGGTGGCATTCTAATTAAATTGCCTTCTGACAAATTAAATGTGAGAGAGCTGTCAAAATCCAACTGTGACTTGGTAACTCGAATGGGTCGAATAAGCGAATAACTCGACCACTCGAGTGGTTATCAAGTGCAATTATAAAATGACTCGAATGATTCGAGCGATAAAAACTGATTCGAGTGGCATCACTACAAAATTTCCCAGAAACATCATTGGAGTAAATTTCGCGCATACAGTGTCTCAAACTTACCACTGAAGTTTTTGATTTGTTGTCATTTATATCCTGTACCTATACAACTTGCCGCTACAATGGCTTATTTCCTTCAACCTATGGGTAAGATTAGAGGTTAATAATCATGTAACAAACAAAAAAATAACTTTGTTGGCTAATAGAAAAAAAAAATGTCACACATACTAAATAATAAAATAATGTAAACAAAACTGTATCACTCTGTACAAACAACCAAAGAACATCAAACGGTGCGGTAAAATTTTGTGCGCCGCACGCTTAATAGCAGAGTCGCAAGGAAAGAGAGGCTTTATTGTAGTAGCATTCTTTCTCATGTAAGTTTCATTGATTCGAATATCATATGACTATTGAACCCGGTGAACGAACTTTACTTGAGTTGATTATGTACAACCTGTGGATTTTTTAATAAAGTTAATTGTTAATAAGTCGGTAATTAATAATAATAATACAAATTGTTGTACTTTACATAACTAAGGACCTCTAGCCTTACTCATACGTTGAAGATAATAAGCCATTGCAGCGGCACGTTGTATATTAGTGAATGCAATCTCGATCTCGCGAAATCCCGTGTATTTATTTGAGATCAATCCCGAAGCATAATATGACGAGATCCTGTTCGGGATTAACGGAATTGGGCGGCCGTGATCATCGATACCATACGCGTCCGCTCGGGAAGCGAGTTGTGCGCTGATTGAACCGACTGCATGAAGCGGGACACACAATAATACACCTTATCGAGTCAGAACTAGTACATACTGGGCGCTCGGCGTCGCAGACCACTGTTGTGATAGTGTTGAGGAATAGTCCACTCAAAAAAGCAAGTGTAGAGTGCGTGAGAGGGATCCTAAGCAATTTTTTCAGAAATTGGTTCAGGATGCTTAGAGAATAAGCACACAAAAAATCCCCGCCCCTAGGGGGGGCGCCGGAGTGGGTTTTTCACTAATATCTTAAAACGGTTCGTCGTAGAGAAAAAGTGTTTTCCATTTACATAATGAAAGATAATAAAATTGTCTACAACTTTGGTTATACACACTTTACCGAAATTCTCATCAGTTTTCGAGCATGACACTAAATGACCTACAGACTTAAAATTTTGGAATTAAAATCCAAAATTTCAAGTCTGTATTCATTTAGTTCCAAAGTTAAGCGAATGCAAAGTTTCGCATTTATGTTTGCATGCCAGGACCTCTGTTTGCTAGTCCAAAAAACCCCCCTATGGCTTGGTGACACCTTTCTAGACCTTCTAATACCGGTTGAAAAATGGTAATTTGACGGTACCTGTGATCCTTTGGCAACTGCCTGTTGTAGTATTGCAGCGTGCGACAGTGAAGACGGCCTCTTCTGGTCACGAAAGTCGCAAAGTTGAGTCGTCCCATTAGTCTTTGGTACTGTTTGAGGGACCACTTCGGTTTCTCGAGTTGTTGTTGAAGTACCCTGCGTAGCGTAAGGCACTTTGACTCCGACAGGGACATTGCGTTGCGTTTTGTGTCCCACGTTATGTCTAGAAACTCTAGGCATTGAGTCAAAGTCTCCACAGACTTCTCGAAATCGGTCGTCCAGCCTAGCAACTGCATTATCTTCACCATGAAAGCTATGTCGTCTTGCAGTTGGTGTTTTGAATTGCTTGCAAGAAGAAAATCGTCTAGATAGACTTCACATCTGATGCTTTGACTCCTGAGGAGCTCTGCTTCCCAGTTTGTGATTGATGCGAATATCCTAGGCGCCGACGAAAGTCCGAACGGCAAGCATGTCATCTGAAGCAGTTGGTCCTGTCCCCGCTCGTGATGATAATTGACCCTCAGGAATCTGCGATGATGCTGAGCAATAGGTAGATGGAAATATGCTTGGCTCAGATGCAATTTCGCCATCCAATCAAGGTCTTGGATAAATTTCGGCACTCGAAAATTATTGAAAAGCTGAAACGGCTTTACCATAACGAACTCGTTTAATTTCTATAGGTACAGAATAGGGCGAAATGTTCCGTCTGATTTTGGTATCAAAAAGAAAGTCGATAGGTAGCTGGGATCTGGAGTCGCTTCCTCCAATATGCCTTAATTCATCATCTTTTGAATTTCTACAGACATATCGCGGGTAGTCTAGGTTCTCTAAGATTTTATAAACCTAGTATTTGAGAGAATCAGGGGTGGTTTTAGAATAAACGGGATGCGCACTCCTTGTATCAACTTGCATAATTGTTTTGGAGCCCCTAGATTGCTCCTAACATGATGATATTGCTGCAGACAACCTCCCTGAAATGCTCGATGGTCATTCGCGACGCTTATTTTTGTTAGAACAGCTGTTCGCAATTGCGACTTCTTGAATTTATTTTGCCTCTGCGTATTACCGCTTGATTTACTTTGTAGCTGACGTGTTCCGACGAAAAAATGGATCATCAAGCTCTTTATTCGTAGAAGGTTTCTAGTTCTATTAAAACGAATCCCTACTTCTTGATTGTGACGATAATTCTACCGACGCACATAATTTCTCTATGCCCCCAATTTTTTGAAGTTATATTTGCATTGAATCTTCTTTTAAAAGAAGATCTGAGCTAGGAGGTATTTTCAGTAAAATGTCACGATGATATTCCAGCAGAATATTTCGAAGCAATTCATACCGGCGTAAACTAACACATTCTGCTCGTCTAACGCACACTATTTGCAATAAGTTCTCCGTTACCTTACTATAGGCACATTCTTTTGAAAAAAACGTCTGCATTTTATCAAAAAGCGAGTTAGGATTCAACCTAGTGGTTTATTCATTTGACCGATTGATTAAATACTGTAATGCATTGCTTAATTCCTCTTTTTGTATTAATAGCGCATTAGTTGTGCTAGCAAAGAAACATTCTAATAAATACGTACAAGGGTCATTTTGTATCATACGGGATTCATAACGTTTTGACTCGTCATTAACTTTAAGTACGCCAAAACTGTATACTGCTTCTGGGCATCCGTAAAACGGACGGAATTCCAATCATCGCCATTAAAAATTGAATTAGTTTCAACAGATTTATTAGCCTGAAAACCGTGTTGTTTTGAAGTTAATTAGGACTTGGTGTACTTTCTCCCGGTTTCTGAGGTACGTTTAACGGTAGTTTATCTATTCAATAGCGTCAAAACTCATACAAAAAAAACGCTATTGAATAGATAAACTACCGCTAAATGTACTCAGAAACCCGGGTTTTGCGGGTTTGCTCAGTTGCTAGTTCTAGTCCGCTCAAAGAATACTCCAAAAGCGGGTGTAGAGTGCGTGAGAGGGATCCAACTCAATTTCTTCAGGAATTGGTTCAGGATGCTTAGAGACTAAACATACTAAAAATCGCCGCCTCTAGGGGGGGCGCCGGAGTGGGGGGAGGGGGTTAAAGTTCCCAATTTTAAGTTAATATCTATAAAACGGTTCGTCGTAGAGAAAAAGTGTCTTGTACATAATGAAAAATGTTAAATTTTCTACAGCTTTGGTCATACACACTGAAATACAGACTTGAAATTTTGGATTTTAATTCCAAAATTTCAAGTCTGTATTTCATTTAGTTCCAAAGTTAAGCGAAAGCAAAGTTTCGCATTTATGACACTCACACATGATCTGAAAAACATTCATTTTAACTATTTCGGAGCGTGATGTTCGAAAACTGATGAGAATTTCGATAAAGTGTGTATGACCAAAGTTGTAGAAAATTGCAAGTGATGAAAATTCAAAATTGCAAGACGACATAGCTTTCATGGTGAAGATAATGCAGTTGCTAGGCTGGACGACCGATTTCGAGAAGTCTGTGGAGACTTTGACTCAATGCCTAGAGTTTCTAGACATAACGTGGGACACAAAACGCAACGCAATGTCCCTGTCGGAGTCAAAGTGCCTTACGCTACGCAGGGTACTTCAACAACAACTCGAGAAACCGAAGTGGTCCCTCAAACAGTACCAAAGACTAATGGGACGACTCAACTTTGCGACTTTCGTGACCAGAAGAGGCCGTCTTCACTGTCGCACGCTGCAATACTACAACAGGCAGTTGCCAAAGGATCACAGGTACCGTCAAATTACCATTTTTCAACCAGTATTAGAAGGTCTAGAAAGGTGTCACCAAGCCATAGGGGGGTTTTTTGGACTAGCAAACAGAGGTCCTGGCATGCAAACAGGAAAGAAATGTTTGCTGTGGATGCGGCGATTTTGCAAGAACAGGATCATCTGCAAGATGCTCGCATTTACTCCAGACAGACAATCGGACGGTAGTGTCTTACATGAACAAAGAACACTTTTGGAGCAAACCAAAAAGCTTCTAGTCTTGTTGGACAACTTCAACATTCATCTGACAGCTCAATACTTTCCGAGCAGATTCAATAATGTTTTTCACAAAAAACAGCAATGGATTAAAACAACGTATAAATTCGCTATCAGCTGTTCGCCCGGCACGACACCGCACCGGCGCGGCGGCGGCCGGCCGTGACGGTCGACGTCACGTCGCAAGTACCTACGCGCGCTACACAGTTACGATTATGCACACACGTACACATTACGTAAACAGCCTCGCACTCACTAGTATGCAGCGTTACTTAGTATTTGTTCTATGTTAAAAATTAAAATGACATAATTATCCGGCTCTCCAATAAAAGGAACATTCATACAATTTAAAATGTGTGAAATCTAATTATTATATACGTACAAATACATACAGAACGACAAAAAATCCTATTGATATTCTTTAGCGCAGTAAAAAATCTGAAATAAACAATTTAACATGTATGCTGAAGTATTGATTTCAGTCGCAAACTCAAGAGGAACATTATTAAAGAAATGGTATCGTCGCTTTGTTCCATTTGATCTTGCAAACTTCTATTCGATATTTACACGCTCATTCATACTTCATACAAGCGCGGTGCAACTCCTTTGCCGAAAATTAGATGGCCGTACTGACGCGTGACGCCGCCACCGCGCGTGGAGGTAACATAGATGGGATACGGCAAAATGAATGCTAAGTACTTCTAGGATTATGAATTATGATAAGTTAGTTTCTCTGATAAGAATATTAATGGATATTGAATGTTATCATCGCTATGTACATTTTTTATGGTTTAGTTAAATTAATGTTTCGTGTTTATTTTATTTACTTTAATCTGATTTTGTGTACCTAATTAATATCAAAGTAATTTAAACTTACATAAATATTTTTTGTAATGTTATTCGGTATTTGAATAAATAAAATAAAAAATAAAAATGTTTATTTGACGCAAATTAAATACATTCACATGTGACACCTTTATAAGTTACAATTAATGTTATGTATGACACAAATGGTACTGAAGCTGTTTTCCACAGCTGTGACACAGGCTCAGGCAGGCCTGATTTCCTGTGGTTACCTTCTTTCCCGCTCTCGTCTGTATCCGTACCAGTTTGCACTGTAAAATATAATAGGTACCTTATTATAGACTGACCTTTGCTTACCCGTCTGGATTCCAGAATATTATTATAGGTACAGACAGACCTCTCGCCGCCGGAGCTCTTTACACGCGTAATAATGTATACTTGCGATGATACGTCCGAAACCGCGTAACCCATAATTATTTTTTTAATATATCATCCGTTGTTTATTTTTTAAATATAACCACATAGTCTGTTTCATAGCTATCCAATTTATTTCCTTAATGCAACCAATTAATTTGGTTATGTGTTACGAACTACAACGCCATCTGTTAGTTGCGGCGAACAACGACAACAAACGAAACTACTCGGTTTGCCATCTAGAATATCCCGAGCGCACCGGACCCACATAAACCAATATTTTTATGTAATATATCATACAACATTTATGTTTGAAAATCTTATCAATGTATAGCCTGTTTCAAAGGTATTTTTTTTACAATAAAGCAACCAAAATAAATTAATTAGGAAAAACATGCTGTGTTGCGGACTATAACGCCATCTATTGGTTGGTGCGAACAACAGGTATCGATACGGCCAGCACCGCGTTAACTTTATGCGAATGTTGTGAAATGGATTGCAACGCCATCTATGGTCTCTTTAGGGAAACGCAGGTTCAAAGGATTTCTACGCATTTTTTTTCAATTTTCTAAAATCTTTGAAATTTTATGCGATAAAAAGTATCCTATAAGTTGCTCCACTACTTATTCTATGCATATACCAAATTTCAGTGCATTCTATCCGGTAGTTCTCTCTGTGCTCTTTCTAACACAATGAGGTGTGTTTTCGCAGCTCCGCCCCATATTGTTATACAATTCTGTATCACTGATTGTCCCAAGGCCAGATATACAAGCTTTAGTTTTTCTGGTGATGTCGTGTCCCGTAGAGTTTTGAATAACGATATCAGGCGGCGCACACGCGTTGTCATCAGGCGTATATGTTCTTCTCATTTCAGAAGAGGACTAAAAAATCTTGTGGGGGTCGATTTATTTTTGTTATTGAAAATGGAATATATTGGGTTTTGTTTAAATTGATTGTTAGTAATTTTTTTTCTGAAGCCATTGCGCATTCTTTGTTAGGGAGTGTTCTGCTCTCTCTTTAACTAATTTCCAGTTTGGTCCTGAAACTAAGATCGCCGTATCATCTGCGTAACTATAAATTTTGGTATTCGGAAGAGTTAGTGTGCAGAGATCATTTATATACAAGAGGAATATAGTCCGTAAGCCAGGCGCTAATTTTCGTCAGTCATTTCCTCTCAGTCGATAATTCGTAAAATGCCTCAGAGAGTCGCATTATGACGCGTTGTAAACGTCAGCTGCGGCTAAATCGTAGTTCCCATAAAAAAAATATTTAATCGAAACATTGCCAGAAAATCTTACATTTTAGTTTGCACATTAAATATAATGTTGAATAACTTTATGTACGTCATTTCCTCCCGAAAAAAATAGTTGTACTAATTGTTGACATGATCCTGTAAGTAAAAAAACAATCAGCTGGCAGTATGTTGGGGGAAAACACGTCAGCTGATACATTTACTTTGCTCCTACGTTACACCTTAAGGTCAGCAGCTGACAAACATTCCACCTACATACAGCCAGCTGACTTATTTGTTTATTAAAAACAATACATAAACTATCATATGATAAATTTTCTTTTGAGAGGAAATCACAAAACTTTTTTTTTTCACCTTTGCGTGACCAGCTGACGTATAATCCATCACTGTATAACCAGCTGACGATTTTATTTCTTCGAAATATTGGTTTAACTTTAATTTGATCAAGTTTTTAATCGGGAAGAAATGACTAAAATATTTTTTTTATTACGTGCGTGGGCCACTGCTCAATCCACACTCGGAGCCGCAGCTGACGTTTACTTATGTTTGGTGTCCTCAGCTTGCTCCGGCAACAGGTAGCAGAATGTGCACGGATGGTGGACTCCATCGAGACGAGACACCGCAGGAAGGACCTTCTCTTCCTCGGGATCCCAGAGACGGAGAACATTGACATTCAAGGTATGGCCTCCATCATTCTCCAGGGCAAGATGGGCTTGACCACCGTCACAGCATCTGCTATTAGGGTCTGCCACAGGATTGGCACCCCTGGAGGTAAACACCATCGTCCTGTACTTGTACGCTTCTCGGATGCGGAGGTCCGGTCTTCTGTTTGGCGAGCGAAGGCGAAGCTGCGGGGGACGTCGATCTCGGTTAGAGAGTTTCTGACAAGGACCCGCCAAACAATATTTGCTAAGGCTCGGCAGCATTTCGGTATTAAGGACTGCTGGACCCAGGACGGTGCAATTGTCGTCAAAACATCTGATCGAAGCCGTCATAAGGTTATCACCATGGACGACCTGAACAAGCTTACTACCCTGCATCCAAAGGTGGGCACTGTTAACTCCTCCCGGCCGAAGCATGCAGCAGCGAACACTGTATCATCTGCGGCTAGTTCGAAACCGCGTAAGATCTAGTTGTTTTCTTGTTCATATTGTGACGTCATCGGTTCTAGTAACAGTGCACGGTATAGTGTTAACGCGACCCTCTTGTATGTCAACTATCTATTTCAATTTAACGTTCACCTTCTCATTACACCGTATTATTTTTAAACTCGTTTCGTTAAATTTTAACTTGCGCACTGACAGAATCGCAGAGTTGTCAGCTGTCAGTTTGACAGCTGACATCTGACTTTGTGACTTGTTCAGTTTCGTTCGGAAATTTTTAGTGTTGCGTTATGTATAATATTTAATTTCGTTCATTCCACTTCCCCTTTTTTCATTTTGTTTCTGTATTTTTTTTTTAATTTTTAAATTTTGTGTTAGTGTGTGTTAGCTGGCGGGTGGTGCAGAGATGCAATTTGCACTGTTTTATTCCTTTCTCTTTTTGTTTTTTTAATTATGACAAAATTGATGACAAAATTGCCATTTTCAATAGAGCTGTTGTTGGGCTGTATGATGTCCACGCGCCAGTTAGGAAGGTTAGGCTTAAACGTCCTCCTGCGCCCTGGATGTCAGAAGGCGTTCGAATGGCCATGAGGCGAAGAGATATGGCCTTTGCCAAGTTTCGCAGAGATCGGTGTGACGAGAATTGGCACCAGTTTAAAGTTGCAAGGAACCGATGCAATCAGATGGTACGTAACGCTAAACGCCGGCATTTTCTAAATAATCTTTCCTCTTCTTCCCCTGCCAATATCTGGAGGTTTCTCGGGACCCTCGGTATTGGCAAACGTCACAGCAGTAACTTACAGTGCACGGTTGGTTTGGATGATATAAATCATCACTTTACGTCCACTACATCTATTGATCACCAAACCAAGTTCGATACTGTCCAATCCATATTGGAATTACCCAGACCAAATATTGAATCCTTCTCCTTTTCTCCAGTAACACCGGAAGAAATTAAAAAGATAATCCTGTCCATTAAATCGAATGCAGTAGGCGCTGATGACGTCAGTCGACGCATGATTGTCACTGTGTTGGATCACCTGCTACCCGCCATATCCCATATCATAAATTTCTCCCTTACCTCTGGTTCCTATCCTTCTTTGTGGCGCAAAGCTCACATTATACCGTTGCCTAAAATCCCAAATCCGTCGCTTCCAGCTCACTTCCGACCTATTTCCATTCTACCTTTTCTCTCCAAAGTGCTGGAGGCCTGTGTGCACAAACAATTAACACAGTTTGTGTTAAGCAACAACTTACTTAGCCCACTACAATCCGGGTTCAGGTCAGGACACAGCACTACTTCGGCACTCCTTAAGGTGACTGGCGATATTAGGGCGGGGATGGAGGATACTAAGGTCACTGTTATGGCTTTGGTAGACTTCTCGAACGCCTTCAATACCGTCAGCCATGATATCCTTCTCTCTATCCTCTCCCATCTTAACATATCTTCCGGTGCGCTGAATTGGTTTTCCTCTTATCTTCAAGGGCGCCAGCAATCGGTTCGCTTCGGTGAATCTTCATCGAGCTGGCGGGAACTGGATTCTGGCGTCCCACAAGGCGGCATTCTTTCTCCTTTACTGTTTTCAGTCTTCATCAATCTGGTAACCCAAAATCTTCGAGGAACGTATCATCTGTACGCTGATGACTTGCAACTTTATTCGCAAGAGACCGTGGACTCTATTTCGGCAGCGGTAGACGTCGTGAATGGTGATCTTGAACACGTCAAGTGCTGGTCTGAGAGGTTTGGCTTGGCCGTTAACCCTGATAAATGTCAGGCTATAGTGGTAGGCAGCCACCGCAATATTAGCCGATTAGGTCATCTTCATGTGCCACCCATAGTCTTTAATGGCTCAACCATTGAAATGACGTCTTCAGTGAGAGATTTAGGTCTTAACATTGATTCTACGTTGAGCTGGAAAGTCCAAATAGCCAATGTTTGTCGCAGAGTGACTAGCACACTGCGAGCTTTATATCGCCTCAAGAACTTTCTGACATCTAGGACCAAAGCCATGCTTGTGCAGACCTTAATATTCCCTCTGATCGACTATGGTGATGTGTGTTACTTCGACCTGAATGCAGATCTCCTCAACAAACTTGACCGCCTTCTCAACAACTGCATTCGATTCATCTTCAACCTCCGCAAGTATGATCATGTATCTACTTATCGCTCTCAACTTAGGTGGCTACCAATTCGTGAGCGCCGTAATTTACGAGCTCTCACCACACTCTTCTCTTTTCTTACTTCCCCTACTCCCCCAGCCTACCTAACTTCCTACTTTCAATACTTGTGTGATAACCACAATCGTAATCTCCGCTCTTCAAGCAATCTTATTCTTCTCTGTCCATCCCACACTTCTGGGTTTGTCAATTCTTCGTTCCCTGTCCAAGCAGTCTTGTTATGGAATGCGCTCCCTCTTGAAATCAGGATGTCCACTAACGGTCTTGCGTTCAAGAGCAAAGTACGAGATCTTTTATTGAACAAAGTTGCAGAATCGTCACAATCATCTTAGTTTATATATATATATATATATTCTTATATTTATGTATATTGATTTATGTATATTTATCTTATATTTATTTAAATTTATGTAGTTAATATGTATGTATATTTGTATTTTTTTTATTTTGTGTGCATATACTTTATATTATTATTTATTTACACCTCATATTGTCTACACCTATTATTATTTATTTGTACACCCTTTCTCAACTCACTCTCCTTCCTCTTTTTAACACCTTCATAAAAATCTCTGCATCACCCCAAGGTAGACTGGCAGAAAATGCCCCTGGCATTAAGTCCGCCTTTATACAGCCCTGTATATAAAGTTTGAAATAAATAAATAATAAATAAATAATGCGGACTCTCTGGCATTTTACGAATTATCGACTGAAAGGAAATAACTGACGAAAATTAGCGCCTGGCTTACGGACTATAATGTTGAATAACTTTAAGTACGTCATTTCCTCCCGAAAAAAAATAGTTGTACTAATTGTTGACATGATCCTGTAAGTAATTAAAACAATCAGCTGGCAGTATGTTGGGGGAAAACACGTCAGCTGATACATTTACTTTGCTCCTACGTTACACCTTAAGGTCATCAGCTGACAAACATTCCACCTACATACAGCCAGCTGACTAATTTATTTATTAAAAACAATACATAAACTATCATCCGATAAATTTTCGTTTGAGAGAAAATCACTAAACTTTTTTTTTTTTCATCTTTGCGTGACCAGCTGACGTATAATCCACCACTGTATAACCAGCTGACGATTTTATTTCTTCGAAATATTGGTTTAACTTTAATTTGATCAAGTTTTTAATCGGAAGGAAATGACTAAAATTTCACTGCTCAACCCACCCTCGGAACCGCAGCTGACGTTTACAACGCGTCATAATGCGACTCTCTGAGGCATTTTACGAATTATCGACTGAGAGGAAATTGGTCGTGAAAATCTGTCACTGGCTTACGGACTATAGTCGGACCTAAAATACTCCCTTGTGGTACACCGTAAGAGACCGTACGTTCCTCACTCGCATAGTTATCTATCCGGACCGATTGTTTTCGATTAGATAAGTAATCCTCAAAAATTTTGTAAGGGATACCTCGTACTCCAATCTTGTCTAACTTAGCTAGGAGGATAGGGACAGAGACCGTGTCAAATGCTTTAGAGAGGTCTAAAAGGATACACAAACATTTGGTTTTGACATCAAGATTCCTGCCTATCGCATTTGTTAATCGAATACAGCGTCTTCTGTAGAAATACCTGGACGGAGACCATATTGATTTTTTGCTAAGATATCGTACTGTGTAAGGAATTTTCATTTGCATTATTTTGTATTTTTTCCAGTATCTTAGACAACGCAGGTAATATTGCGATTGGTCTATAATTACTAACACAGCCTCTGTCCCCTCCCTTGTAAATTGGGATGATATTCGCTTTTTTAAAGACATCGGGGAAAACACCAGTATTTATAGATAAGTTGCAAATATGAGTTATGGGAGGAACCAATACATTTCGAGAATACCTCAAGACCAGGGATGAGATACCATCATATCCCACTGCACAGTCAAGTCGAAGTTGCAGGATAAGATTTTCGATTTCAGATTCCGTCACTTCTGTTAGAATTAGTGAGTTTGAGAGGCTACGCTTTATAGGAGTTAGGATATCTGATGTCGAGGAATGTAGTGGAGTGGATGTAATTATCTGATCGGCTAAGACTTTTCCTACCTCAGTGAAGTATTTACAGATGCTATTTAGGGAGTTTTGTTGTGTTTTGGCTATTTGTAGAAGTTCTATTGGTCTAGATTTTATTTGATTTGTGTTTGTTATTGTCTTTATCGCTTTCCATAATGTTTTGCTGCCTTTACCAGCAGTGATACTGCTGGTAAAGGCATCAGGTTTTTACCTCAGGCAGTTTTCAATTTGCGGAGAAGGCCATTACAGAAATTCTTGTAGCGTATGTACGTTATTTTTATTGTGATGTTGTCAGGGGACTTCTTAACACTAGGTGAGTTATCCATGGCTTCAGGATTTTGTTTCTTTCACTTTGTGTTTTTAATTGCGTGTATTTGTTTAAAGTAGACGATACAATAGACACAAAACTATCGGCTGCTAAGTTTGCATCATCCATTAGTAATATATGGGAGAAGTCTGTATTCTCTAATTCAGCTTTGACTTTTTCATGATCCACTTAAGACTTACTATAGCAAACATGACGTATTGAGGATTGGCTTTTATTAAGTACCAATACCAAGGGATAATGATCAGTTATTGATGACTGTAATACAAGAGTAGTCGATGGAACAGATGAATTTGTTACAATATGGTCTAAGCACGTGCTGTCTCTTGTGGGAAGCGTGTGAGTAGGGAAGAGACCATGTGAAGCATTAAGGTACTCTTCGCATAAGGGATTTTTGGAATTTTGGCATATGTTAATGTTTATGTCACCAATAAGAAAGAGGTCCTTAGTGGAAATGGTCGTGAAAATATTGTTTAGGCTGTCTATAAAGTTTTCAAAAGATTTTTTTGTATTAAGTGATGGGGAACGATAAATTGTTACGTTACCAGTATTGCCTATTTTACAGGTTAGACAATTTGCATCTTTAAAAGCTGGTTCATTTACTGTACAATTTGTATTTATGTTTGTGTATATGACAATTCCATCGTTTTGGTTTAATGACGTTTTGGTATAGTGTACGGTGTAACCATCTAAGACAGGTAAATTACTGACTTTGCTGACACAGGCCCCTGTAAGTATAATCACATCATATGTGATTTTTGTATGTGACAACAATATTTATAGTTCGTCAAAATGTTTATACTGCGTTTATTCATGTGAAAAACCTTCGTAGTTGATAAATTGTTATTGCAGTAATTAAGGCAGTTTTCTGGCTCGCAAATGTAAGAGTTAGTGGACCTTAATGAATCTAGTTCTGTGTTAATATTAGTTAAGTTAGTCATTTTAATATATAAATGTAAGTCAAGTCTTTGGATGCATGAGGGAATTATTTATATGACATACTAGCTGACCCGCGCAACTTCACTTGCGTCACATAAGAGAGAATGGGTCAAAATTTTCCCCGTTTTTGTAACATTTTTTACTGGTACTCTGCTCCTATTGGTTGTAGCGTGATGATATATAGCCTATAACCTTCCTCGATAAATGGACTATTTAACACTGAAGATTTTTTTAAATCGGACCAGTAGTTCCTGAGATTAGCGCGTTCAAACAAACAAACAAACTTCAGCTTTAAAATATTAGTATAGATAGAGGCATACGGCGCATATCTGTGGAAGTGTATGAGTATGTAGTAATTGTAATGTGTAACGTGAGGTGTTGTGGTGAGCGTGTGTAGATACAGTGTTTGAGTGGTATAGAATTAGGATGAATACTTCTAGATTAGTGTTTTGTGTTTGTTTCATGTAAGAAGATTTTACAAATCTGATTTCATAAAATATCGGATCGATAAAATTATGCAATAAAGATACTCTATACTAGGAAGAACAATGTTGTATAGGTGAACTAGTCAGATATTTTTCGCAAGTCTTCCAGGCATTGTTCAGAAGAGATGAGCATCTGTTTTTGTCCTAGTGCTTTCCTGAGGAATATGTTGCCGTTAGACGACTAGCAAAATCTATAAGAATTTTGTTTCGCGAATTCCCGCGCTAAGTAGAATTGCTTTTTGGCGCTAGCCGGTAGCTGATCGGCTACGTATATCGGTTGCCGCTTACCAGGGATATGTATTAATTCAGTGTTAAGCTTCTCTTCCACATTTGTCTATTTATTGTTGAAAGCGCGAGCAGCGGAGATGGTGTCCAGTTTCATTTGTACCGTCTGGAATCCGACAATGATTGGGCGCGTTGATTTAGGCTTGCCCGAAATAATAATAATGTCCTCCTAGCCGATATACGGCTACAGCGGTCAGTTTCATTGAAACTGATCATCTATGCAGGACTTTGTTTATAGTGTCCAAGTGTGTGCACAATACACAGGTACACTCTCTATTCCATCACTCTCATAGCCCGGTGGGACGGATAACCGACACGACCAGTGAGAGGCCAGGCGCAGGACCGACGGCTTTACGTGCTCTCCGAGGCACGGAGGTCTTCGACCTCAACTTCCCAACTCCGGGCAAACTCTAAGAAATTCTTAACAGAAAATCTCAGAAAAGACTTTTTGGCCCGACCCAGGATTCGAACCCGAGACCTCTCGCAAGGCAGCCGCGTACACTATAGCCCGGAATACGGTATACGTCGCGGGTCCGTAAGCCAGGCGCTAATTTTCGTCAGTTATTTCCTCTCAGTCAATAATTCGTAAAATGCCTCGGAGAGTCGCATTATGAAACGTTGTAAACGTCAGCTGCGGCTCCGAGGGTGGGTTAAGCAGTGGCAGTCGCCCACGCACGTAATAAAAAAAAATTTAGTCATTTCTCCCCGACTAACACGTTAGCTGCCACTCCGGTCGCCACTTGTGGTCGCTACGGGCCACACAAGACGCCGACACCCGACACTGTCGCTTTAGGCGCTTAACACACTGCCCCGCACCACGCAGCGTAGCGCGTGAATGCGTGTTCGAACGTTGCTTGTAAGTATCTCCGTTTGTATGGAAAACACGCACAGTCTAACACACAGAAAATGCATCAACGCGCGTTCATGCGGATCACGCGCATACACGCGGAGAAACATGCACCCCCGCGCGTAGGTGCGGGGCGAGACGCAAGGTATGGCACACCGAATCCCGCAGTGCCGCGCGTGATTTTGAATGGGCGTGCTCAGTACTGCACGACCACCACAGAGAACGGCGAATAAATGAGAGCCGCCGTGCGTGAATCTACAAAACACACCTACGCGCGTGAGTGCGCAAAAAACCCGCACGATGGTGCAGATCTGACTCCCGCAGGAACGCGCGTAGGTGCGTCGACACGCAATATGCAGCATGATGCGGGGCAGTGTGTTAATCGCCTTACTCCTCCCCCCGCGCAGTTAACCGTTAGACGTTCTACGTATCGCACGCGTCAACATGATGGACGACTCTTCAATGGATATTGATACATTCATATCGGAAATCCATTTACGTCCTGCTATTTGGGATTTACATTCTGATCCATACAGCAATAGAAATGAGAAAGTAAAAGCCTGGGAAGAGATTTGTGAATCATTTATTAACAATTTTAAGGACAAAAGTTCTAAGGAAAAAAGCACCGCTGGTAAGTGAACATCTTACTAATATTATAAATGCGAAAGTTTGGATGTTTGTTTGTTTGTTACTTCTTCACGCAAAAACTACTGGACAGATTTTCATGAAATTTGGCACACGGGTAGATTGTAACCTGAATTAACACATAGGATACTTTTTATCCCGAAATTCCCGCGGAATCGGGTAATATCGACTCTTACGCGGGCGGAGCCGCAGAAGCTAGTTTTAAATAATTTTGAGTCGTGTTTATTCATATTCTGTTTTCTTGCCATGGTATTTATCCTTCATTCATAAAGTAATCTTTTAATATGTCTCGTGTACTACATGATCGTAAAGTTGGTATACCTATATATTATCTTCTACATTTTCGAATCCGACTACATTTAGCGTGTGTTTGAAATTGTAACCATCTCTTTTACGAACAAAGTTGTGCAAAATACAACACGCTTTTACGATGTCTTGTGAGAATTCCATAGATGTATTTAACGGGCGATGAAGTATTCTCCATTTGTTGGAAAGTATACCAAATGCACATTCTATACAGCGCCTAGCACGACTCAGTCTATAATTAAATATTTTTTTATCTGAAGACAAATGTCTTCCAGCATAAGGTCGCAACATGTGTTCGGATAAACCAAATGCTTCATCACCAACAAATGAATAATTTAGTGCTTGACGGTTACCAACTTGTCTTTCTCGAGGTTATATTAATAGACTTGTCTTCAATCTTTTTAAATAATTCACTCTCTTTATATATAGTTGAATCCGACGCTTTGCCATAACAACCAACATCCACGAATGTGAAAAGGAAATTAGTCACAAACCGCCAAAAGTACCATCGAAGAGTAATTCTTATACAGGGTGGGCCGCGGAGTTTTGCGAATTTGAAAAATTCATAAAAAAAAACCAAAAGTAATATTAAAACCAATTTATTTTTAAATTAAAGTTAACATTTGGGAAAATCATTTCTTAAAAATAACACCATCCAGATGCGCACCATCTCGCTGCAAACATCCTTCGAATCTCGACTTCAAATTGACATAAACTCGTTCGCACATGGCGCGCGGAATAGCGGCCATTTCTTTGCGGATATTGGCCTTCAACTTTGCAATCGTGGTCGGATTATTATTGTAGACTCTACTTTTCATGTAGCCCCACAGGAAAAAATCTGGTGGAGTTAAATCCGGACTCCTCGGTGGCCATGGAAAGTCACCTCGGCGCGAAATGAGTTTTCCAGCAAACATCTCCTTTACTACTGCCAAACTCTCGTTAGAGGTATGGCAAGTGGCGTCATCTTGTTGAAACCATGTCGCACTATTGTACCCTCGAAATTCTGACAGTTGCGGAAAAATAAATTGCCCAACAAGGCTGTGAATCGCTCAGTATTTACTGTTACAGAATTCCCTCGCTGGTCTGTCCGGAAGCTCTGACTTTGTGTATGTTTTCATCTGTCCTTTTCGTCCTTTCGGGCCCTTTAGGTTTCTGATTAAGTGTCGAACCGGTAGCCTCGAACTTTCTGACTCACGCCCTAATCAAACTTTCACTCAGACACTGTTTTAAATCATGCATCCATAGTGAGAGCGAAATGAACGTCGAAAAATAACGCACAAATCAGCATTTTTGTAATAATTGTTTACACAGAACACAGCTGTTCACCCGTGAAGTGCTCCATTGCGACTAAATTTCCGAAGCCCGAGCTACAGATCCCCACCTCCCACGCTCCGCTCCCGTCCCCCGTTCCAACGCTATGGCGATTTTAAATTCGTAAAACTCCGTGGCCCACCCTGTAGTTGTAGTATAATGATCCGCTGTCAAATGGGTGAATAATTCTTATATGTTTCCCATCGATAGCACCTAAGCAGTTAGGGAAATTAGTGTTTAGTAGAAACCCACTAGCTATTTCGTTCCACATATCTCTAGTTGGTTCTGGTATATATATTGCTTTCAACCTATTCCAAATTAGTTGGCACGTTTCTTTGACTATCATTCTCGCTGTAGATGCACCACGACTGTACGTCGTTTCAAAATCTCCAAATGAACATCCGGTGCCAAGATACCTGAAACAAATAGCAAGATCTATGTTAAATACAGTATTGTTGAATAATAATATAATTTGTTGCAGCTGCCTCATTACAACGGAAATGGAAGAGTTTCCGCGATAGTTTCAACAGAGAAATTGGGAAGCAAAAGAAAAGCGGATCTGGAGCATCAGACAGGAAAGAATATATATTTTAATTAATTATTATTTTAATCAATTATCTTTTGTGAAACGTCTTAAAAACGTGAGACCTACTCGTACAACAGATGTAGAGGTTAACGAAAATGATTCAGGACTAGAACAACAACCAGAACAAAATGAAGAAGTAGGAGCCTCTCTAGGAAAACAGTACACCACCCATTTTTATTGTAGACTATATTTTATTGTCGATTTTTAATCAATTGTTATTGTATCATACACATAATATCTTGTAACTATACCATGTAAGCTACAATCTAATTTCATGAATAAAGTTTTTATTATTATTATTATTATTATTATTGTCGTGGTCGCAAGATAGCATTATGTGTGCAAACACCGGATCTATTGTATTGTCACTAAGTCGGAAGCCGTGCTAACACGCTCAGATTGTACTCTTGACAGGACATTGACTCGATAACGCACTCGACATACATACATACATAGAATAATATATTATTGCTGTTTTGCACTCATTACACAGGTATAGAGTTTCAGCTAAATAATCTCTGGTAATGGTCTACTGGCCGTTAAGAGTATCTATCGTAAATAATTTGTTATGGCTTATTATGGTTATAAGAACCTTGGTTAAAGCTTATACGCACGATAACTAAACGTTAAGCCAAGATACTGTAAATTGTTTTATTTTTTATTGTCTAAATATAATTTTTTTTTGTGTAAATTTTACAACCATTACATATTTATTTTTCACTACCAGTAACTTTTTTGTACTTGCTAATGTATAACAACAAAGGATGTTTCACTGGTGAATAACCCAATTAAAACATTATTGACGAAGCTCGAAGTCATTTTAATACTAAACAATATAACTACGCAGATCCTTTATAACAATAAACAAAAGCAATACCCTCATGATAGAAATACTAACTGCGATCTAAAACCACGACACAAAAATCTTGTATTTCTGAAAATATTCAATTTATTTATTAAGTGCCAGTGAAATAAAATTGATCTATAAGCAGTTCTAGGAGAAGGGCAACGAAAAGGAATATTGATAAATCAGAAAACGAAATATTGAAACAACTATCGGACAATTTAAAAAATAAATATACAAGACCTGAACATGCGGATCCTGACAAAGATTTATTGATGTCAGTCTTGCCAGATATAAGAAAAATTCATGATGATTTTAAAATTGATTTCAAGGGTGAAATGTTCCAGTTGATTAAAAAGTACAAAATGTATGAACCTATTCATAATTACAAATCTTACTCATCACACCCTTATGGATATTCTTCACAAAACACAAATGCTTATACAACAAACCAGGCTACTACATCTGTGCGGTGTATTGCGAGGTTTGCGATGTTTGTTAAATAAGAGAAATGTTACACTAAATGAATGTTTAATAAATGTTCTACAAAAACTTCTTAAATGTTACAAAAATATGTTAAATCAACTGTTATGATGTTACTGAATGCACCCGAATCTCGCGGTCACACAAAGTGCACTGACTTAGTCTAACAGATGTTATAATATTCGACAAGTATTTAACCTGATTAGGTAGACGCGTGACGCGCTCATTGCTGAGTAAGGTGTTCGGTCATATTGCACCGAACATATTCCGGGGCACCAAAAGATATAAAGATGAGATACAATTTAAATGAGAAGTAATAAGATGGCAATGAAATGATAATAGTTTTTAATAGGTAATGTTAACAAAATTATGAGTAATGATGATTTTCGATAAGTAATTAATATCTAAATTCTACATGTCTCTTCGGTATTGGGGAACACGATTGATTTTTCACTGCACTTTTGTTTATTTCACCATAAATATGGGAACTTAAGCGCCGTTCGCCCATATAACCTCGCGCACTATCACTACTGTTAGAAACACTAGGCTGACGGTCAGCCATACCTTGCCACGCACTGACACTAGGGATTTGAGCACTAGGCTGACGGTCAGCCAACCGCGCACTATTCACTGAACTGCGACTGACCGTCGTGGGTTGAAGTTCGATGTCCGGAGAGATACGGACATGACGCGCCCGTCGCTGCTGCCATCGGCGACACGCCACGGCTGCAACCGCCACAACTCCTGCTCCCATTAGGATGTAGCTCACGGCATAATGATGAATATCATGGTAGGACAGTGAATCTCCGGCATCTACTCTGGTGTTTTTCATCTCCTCAATCCTTTGATGTAACTTGTTCAGCTCAAATTCTAGATCGCTTGCGTCCGTTACGTTGAAAAGATTCGTCCACCTCATAGAAGTGTTAATGAAGAAGTTCAACTGATCTATTTCCGGCGTATAAACTGGACTAGTCATCATAACTTTTAAACTCTCGCGTTGCATGTTTAATGTATAATAGAATACGGGAATTAACGCGAACACGCATTTTACCTTAAAATGCCTAACGTTTCGGCGCAGGTTGCACTCGCCGTGGTCCAAACTCATGACCTTTTAGCAAGCAACCAGGGTCTATGTATATAACTCCCGCCTGCGATAAATGTTCTACCTTAAACTGCTCTCCACAGAGTATATTCACAGGACAAACCTTGCAGCAATGGTAAAGGTAATGCGACGGGTCGTGTAGTGATACCCATTTGTTTTCACACGTTGACCTCTTAATTCTACAATTTCTAGTTTTGGGATCCAGCACACAAAAGTTAAAAGCACTCGTTTGATGATAAACCCGCTTCTTCAAATCGCATATCCATGCTTTCTGCTTGTTGCAAAGAGATAATTCGGCAGAAGTAAGTGTTATATACGAGTTCCTTTTCAAATTTGTGGCAATGTAATCTGATAACGGGATGAATTCCATCATAGCATCGCCGTATTGTTGTGGTATAGATATAATTCTATACAACTTATATCTGTCCCTACCGATCAATGGGAATGTTATTTCAAACAGACAATATTTATCTGTGAGCCTCGTCTTGAGGTGTAGTAGAGGGTACAATTCTCTGATGTTATGCGGTGCAATAGGTAACATCGTGTCATCCGACAATTGTGCTGAGATAGTGTTGAGTTCCGTCTGCAACTGTTCTGGAGTCAGCAAATGAATGTTAAACTGCCCTTGGTGAATATTGCTAAGTATATTTATAAGAGTATCCTGACTTCCTTTTAGATTGTGTAACAAATTAGTAGCCGTTAATGACATCAGAGTAAATTCCTGGACTAAAGACATGTTGTTGAGTTGTTGTTGTAACTTATTTGATCTGTTCTCGAGTTTCATGATATGTTGGTTAATGATTTTATGTTGTTTATTCATCATTGTAGCAGTTCGTTGTAACAGATTATATTCGGACTCAATAATCGACGTCTGGTTCCTCCATAACTCGACAATATGTTTTTCGTTGTCCTGTATCAATTTGATGTCTCGGGTATACTTTTCCGCGAAATGTTCATCCAATACGCCAAACAACGAGTTCGCTAAATAGCCTACTCCATTAATAAGGCCGCGTCGCTGTCTGGAGCGACCGCCAGCTTGTTGAGTTAGCAAAAGTTGATTGTAGTATTGTAGTTCGTTGGCCTCGTGCGACAGCTGTGCGATTATCGTATTACAATGTTCATCGCCTATTGTTTTACACGTCGTATCTAAATATGTTATAATTTTGTTGAAGGCATTTATTCCTTCCCAGTATGGAGACATGTCATAGAAAATTACGAGAGTCCATTTGTCCTTTGCTAAGCTTAACTTGCCGATAGGATCCAGGAACAGAGATTGTTCCTTACCAAGCTGCGTAATATTATATGTCCCACATACACTGCCACACAGAGTCATAAAAAATGTCAACGCCATAACGATATATGCAAAACGACAACTGTTTATGTTTTTCTTGGTACCTTTCGGGTGTCGTTTTTCTTCAGGATGTTTGTTTGTTTCCGGGGAATTTCTTTGCTGTTGGTTTGCTTCAATGCGTCACTCCAGCACATCAAAATATGACTATTAAACATACTGCATTTAATTTGTGTACTTATGCTGATAATAATAGTTTTTGTTTTATC
This sequence comes from Anticarsia gemmatalis, assembly GCF_050436995.1. Classification (NCBI taxonomy): domain Eukaryota; kingdom Metazoa; phylum Arthropoda; class Insecta; order Lepidoptera; family Erebidae; genus Anticarsia; species Anticarsia gemmatalis. The sequence goes on from NC_134775.1 coordinate 8,906,504, forward strand.
AAAATCGGTTCAAAATTACCGAAGTTACAGAGTTATAAAGTTTCACTGCTTTTTTAAATTTGCGTTGCTTCGCGCGCTATGCGCTGACGTCACGTCGCGACAGACACGCTAGTTCGACTGCGGGCGATGCGGAGTTTTGATTTGAAAAGTGATTTGCATTTAATATTTAAAGAGTCTGTGTATGTGTATGTGTTATAAATTTAATCATCGTGTTTTTTTGTAAAATAAGCCTCCACTAAGATATCCTCGATCTCGATCGCCACGCACACAATCATCAACTAGACCCAGGTAAAGAAAGTTGAACTATACAAGTTATAACTACTAATAATATTTTTGTGTGTAGTTAACAATAAAATTGAAAGTTTGTTACAACTGGCATTACAAATAATGAGTGTTACGTACCTACCAAGTGTAAATTTGGAAAACATAGTTTTAAAATAATATTATTAAAAAAAATTGTCACCCCTGCCTCTGACTTTAGTCAGGTTGATGGCTATCATATGAACGCATGAATCTACTCTGTAGGTAGTCTTATATGATTGGGTGTGTTTTAATTAAACTAACATTTTAATTTTGATATTATTAGATTTAATAAACATGGGTTCTCTTTTCAAAACAAAAAACCAACGCCAACTCAACCGCCGCGCTCGGCTCGCCGCCGCCTGTGAGGTCATTGAACTGTTCATTAAATAGTATCAACTGTTTAGTAGAAGTTCATTGCTAGGTACGTATGAACATGATATGGCATCTTGATCTTGAGGAAGTGTTCAAAAGGCAATAAACTTCTATTTAACATTTGCGCTTGACAGTATCTGAACCGGGCTTTAAGTTTTAGAGTAGGTGTCTTTTGCAAAAATATAAAACAGTTTACATGGTACAGAAAAAAACAATTTTTGGGGTGTTTTTTCACTGGAGTTAGTACACATAGGAACAATACAATATTTTCTAACCATTTTGTTTGTCCACTATAAGCAAAACAAATTATTTAAAGCGAAACCACAAGAGCGCAACGAGCCTATGTAGGTATCGGCAAGTACTGAAGAAATAGCAGTGTCGCGAGATGACGTCACACGTCCGTGCGGCCGCTGCGCCGGAGTTTGGCGCAAAGGCCATACTTTGACGTTTAATATCTCGGTCATTTTTGAAGATACGAAAAAAATAAAAACAGATTTTTTATCCTTGAAGTACCTAGTTTTTAAATATGCTCATAACAAAAATCATTGGTGTGACTCATCGGCAAAAGTGAGAGTTTGACGATAGGCCTTTTGATGATACCATTTCTCGTCCGCAAAGTAACAACCCTTACGTACCCGTCACTGCCTTGATGTACGTCTATCACTCTTCCCATGAGCCATTTCCCAGGAGGAATGTTATCCTCGTGTACTACTACCATATTGCCAACTTTAAAATTAATTTAAGGTTTCATCCACTTTTCTCTGACTGTCAACTGTGTTAAGTACTCTGCTTTCCATTTCAACCATATTTGCCGAAAAATGTTGTTTGTCAAATGCCATCTCGTCCGTGCGTCATCTTTTGTATCTATAACAGTTAAGCCCGATCTACCTGTTAAGAAATGAGCTGGAGATAATACTCAAAATCTTCAATGTTTTCGGTTAATGAGCACAATGGTCGCGAGTTAAAGCAAGCTTCTAGTCTTGTTAGTATTGTTGAGTACTCCTCAAATGTTAAATGCTGTTCGCCGACTACTCTCTTTAGGTGAAGTTTCAAACTGCGCACTGCCCTTTCCCACAGCCCACCAGCGCTAGGCCAGAATGGAGCATTAAAGTGCCATTCTATCCTCATCTCGGCAACCTCGGAAAGCAGCTTATCCCCGAAAACCTGTTGTATCTCTTCATACTCTTCCTGCAGTATCCGATTGGCTCCAATAAAGTTGGTACCTTGGTCACTGTACATGTGTCGCGGTGTGCCTCTTCTGGCTACCATTCTGTTCAAAGCAGCTAAGAATGCTGCACTGGTAAGGTCCGACACCAGCTCGAGATGAACGGCCTTCGTGACCATGCACACGAACACTGCCACGTATCCTTTTGTTGTCCGGACGCCTCTGCCTTTATTTGCTTTGACTTCTACGAACCCAGTGTAGTCTACCCCCGTGTGGTAAAATGGAGGGGCCGGATTAGTCCTAGCTGCGGGCAGATCTCCCATTAATTGAAATTGTTTTCTTGCGTCGTGTTTCCGGCATGTAAAGCAATTCCGCAACTGTGCTTTGGTAGTTTTGATTCCACCTGGTATACAATACTGTCGTCTGATGGTCGCTAAAGTCAATCTAGGCCCACCATGGAATGTTAATAAATGAGCTTCGTCTTCAATGTCCTCAGCAAATTCCTTTCTTTGCGTATATTTTATAATTGTCAATTTTGCTTTACGCAATTCTTGCAAAGTAAGGAAAGACGGCAACTGTTTACGGCGCAGATTCGGTGTCATTGCCCTAAGTAGCCATGCAAATATGCGTACTACTTTTCTAAACGAACTGTGATTGTTCAATAAATCGTCTATAATATTAATATTCTGTTGCACAATGTTAACCTGTTTTGGTTTCCTGATTTCTTCTTCAGTAGTAAATATTGGCCGGTGATTATGTTCTCTGGTCACGTCAAACAATGGTAACCATGTTGGCCCTCGCCACCATAACGGATGCTCTAATAGTTGGGAGGGTGTCAGTCCTCTGCTAGCACAGTCCGCCGCGTTCTCCGCCGACTTCACGTAACGCCAATTGTCACTCGGCATAATCTGCTTTATTGAGTTAACTCTGTTTGAAACAAAAGGTTTCCAACGTGCTGCATCGCCATGTAGCCAGCTCAATACAACCATGGAATCACACCAGCCATAGGTTTCATAGGCACAGGTAACGCTCGCAGTAACCTTGCTCATGAGTTTCGCTAATAAATAAGCACCGCACTTAATCCTGGCTTTCTTATGTGGTACGAGCTTCGACTTTCCAGCTACTAATACTGTTTCCTGACTGTGTTTTGTTCGGGCATATACTGCACATGCGTAGGCCTGAGTAGAGGCATCACAGAACCCATGAAATTTAATGACGCAGCTCTCTTGTGTTCTAATCCATCTTGGTACCGAACAATGTTTAATGTTTTCGAGATCAGCTGATAACTTAGCCCATTCCTTATATACGCTATCTGATACTATATCATCCCATTGGGTTTAAGTTTGCCATAGCTCTTGGAAAAGTAATTTCAATTTAGTTGACAAAGGTGTCAACCAACCCAAAGGGTCAAATAATTTCGAAATTTCCGAAAGTAATTGCCGCTTTGTCAACTTATCAACTGTTTTAGAAAAATCATAATTAAATGTAAAATGATCTTGTTTAGTGGGCCAGCACAAACCTAATTTTTTTGACGTATCTTCACTTTTAAAACTATAAACTGTTTCTTCCGGATTGTGTGTTACGCTCTCTAATAATTTGTGATTGTCTATTTGTGACTCTAATTTTCTTAACGGAAAACCACCCAATTTCAACAGATGTATCAAATCTTTAATCAAATGTTGACCTTTTTCTATATCATAAACACCATAAAGAAGGTCATCCATGTAAAATGAGTGTTCCAAGACTTCTGCTGCTTCGGGATGTCTACTGCGCTCGTCAGACGCCAACTGTTTTAAGGTCCTGATAGCTAAAAATGGTGCTGATTTTGTCCCATAGGTAACCGTGGTTAGTTGGAAAGTCTTTATGGGTTGTTCTGGTGATTCCCGCCAAAGGATTTTTTGAAGGTGTTGGTCGCTACTGTTTTGCTAAAATTTGGCGGTACATTTTTTCAATATCTGCAGTAAAAGCGTAAGGATATTGTCTCCACTGCAGTAACAGAGACTGTAAATCCTTTTGCATATTAGGCCCTTTGTGCATTATATCATTCAGACTATACTTTGTTGATGTTTTAGCGGACGCATTGAACACTACCCGTAACTTTGTAGTTAATGAGTCATCACGCTGTACGCCGTGGTGAGGTAGGTAGCATTGCAAGCTTATTGTTGTTTTTGTATCTTCAGGTTTCATATGTTGTAACTCGAGATATTCATTCATAAATGATCTATACTTGTTGGCCAGCTGTTCTTGTTTTCTAAACCTCGTTTCTAAGTTTTTTAACTGAGCGACCGCCATTGGCTTGGATAATCCTAGTTTGTATTTCAACTCTTCTTTTAGCGGTATTCTAACTTCGTAACGTCCTTCCTCTGTTCTTCTTGTAGTTGACTCATAAAATGCCAGAACCTTTTTATTTCTTCAATGTTATTGAGTACAACATTACAGTGGTAAGTCTTTACGTTACCGCATAACAGCCACCCTAGCTGGGTTTGTTGTACTAAGGGTTGATAATCATTACCGCTCTTTATAATGCCCCCGAGAATGATATTGGCGTATATGTCGGCCCCAAGTAACATGTCTACTGGGCGGCTCTTATAGAAATCAGGGTCGGCCAGTTGTATGTTATCAATATACGACCAACTTGGTTTTGGGAAACTCTTGTTTGGGAGGCATTTGATGAGATTTGTCATGATAAAAACTTCCGCTTCGAATGTAAAGTCGTTGTACATCGAAGAACATTCTAACGAAATCACCCCCTTGCAACTGTTTTCTTTCTCCCCCACGCCAAAAATGACTCCCTTGCATCCCTGCCTCTTAATGTTTAATAATTGAGCCGCTCTTTCAGTTATTAACGATATTTGGGAGCCTTGATCAACCAACGCTCGCATGGTGTAATATGAACCGTCAGAAGCAAACAAAGCTGTTGCTAGCAATATCTCAGCATTATCAACTTGCGAAATATGTGACTTAGCAGCAAAATGTTCACGCGGGTTTTCTCTCGGTTGTTGTTGTGCCAATTCACTACGAGATGACGAAGATGGCATACTCTTATGTTTCATGAATGCGTCATGCAGCAAAGTGTTATGTGGCTCTAAGCATTTACGGCATGTTAACGAAGAATTGCACTTACTGCCGTAGTGGCTAAATAAGCAATTAGTGCAGAGTTTCAGTCTCTTCGCTGCCCTCAATCTCTTTCATTTAATGCTAAATAATGCCTACAGCTATAAATGCCATGTTGATTATTGCACATCGGGCACTTGATGTGCGACACGTGCATGGATTTCGCAATCGATTTATTTGGGTTATTGTACGTGTTGTTCGGCAAACTATATGACTTGTCAAAATGTTTCTTTACATGAGGTGTTGAATTATTATATCTCGATAAGGAATGATTTGGAGATACTGTAGATTGTTTTCTATGGGCCGTTTCTAGGGTCGTAAATTTTGTCTCTAAATATCCTATAAAATCTTGAAGTACTGGCAAATCTCTCGAATTCTTCAGTGACTCTATATAGTCTGTATATGTTTCGTTATCCAATTTCTGCCCCAAAATATGGACAACGATCGGGTCCCATGATGTTATATCCACGCCTAAGTTTTTAATGCCGTTTAGACATTCCATTGTTGTATCATGCAGTCTTTTTATATGATGTACCAACTGCTGTTGCATGTTAGGAATGTTCAGGAGGATGTTCATGTGAGATGAAAATATTAACTTCTTGTTGTTGTAGCGATGCGTAAGAATATCCCAAGATACCAAGTAATTATCAGTGCTAATCTGCAAGTGTTGTATAAGTTTTTCAGCCTCACCGCGTACCTTACTCTTGAGATATTGCATCTTTTGCCCGTTTGATAATGAGGGGTTGTTGTGGATAGCTTCCGTAAACAAGTCCCGAAAGGACACCCACTGGTTGTAGTTACCAGTAAACACGGGTATTTCAAGTTGGGGCGTCGATTTACTCCTGTGCACGACGGACCACATCTTTTTGTTGATAGCTTTTTTCAAATCGTTGAATTGTTTCTCATACTTATCGAACATGTAATTATAGGACTCATTTTCTTCGTCTATTTCACTCTCGATTTCCCAATGAAGAGTGTCTATCGTAGACCATCTCGCTTCTAGGGTTTTTAACACGTCTTCGAACTCCCATTTCTCCGAGATAGACTCGACATCGATGTTCGTAGCTGTACGCAAAAACGCTTTAAAATTAGCTTGTTGACGCCTTAACAGATCGTCGATTTTGCTGTTTGTACCCATGTTTGTCTTTAAGACACTGTTCTGAGCGCTAGGTCCTGCTTCAATTCTTGTTTCTTCCTCCTCTAAGTGAACCACACTCCCAGTTGTTCGGTAGGGTGATTTTGCTTGCTCGCTTGGATTTCCCTTCAAACTTCTGATACTGTTGATTTATCAATGCTTTCACCTCTTCATATGCTTTCAACGTCTTTTCATGTTCTCGAAGGCCAAAGTAAGGATGACTCTGGCTTACTTCTCCAACAATTCGGTCATGATTACCCTCATACTCCCTCCAGTATTCCTCCAGAGTATTCAATCTCCTCTTAAAGTAATCTAGCGTCTTCTGTTCAACGCTATCCTTCTTGATGTTAATACCTAGTTTGACGATGCTGTCATAGATCATAGATTGGTTCTCAATAAGGTTGGCCATCGTAATACCGTGCCCCAATGTATTTACAAAAAATAAAACAAGGAAATGTATTACTTTTGTGTCTATAGCTAGGTACTTAGCTGTACTCCGTCTGCTGCAACTGTTGTTCCTCCACTGTTAGCTCTGCAACCCTCGAACACAGCACACAAGCACTAATTGTTCACTAGTTCAACACCTCGCCCGAGCATATATCGCGATTGTTCCGAATACGAGCCGCGCGAGATCCGGCTCGAAGGACCAAAAAATAATGTGCGGTGTATTGCGAGGTTTGCGATGTTTGTTAAATAAGAGAAATGTTACACTAAATGAATGTTTAATAAATGTTCTACAAAAACTTCTTAAATGTTAAAATGTTACAAAAATATGTTAAATCAACTGTTATGATGTTACTGAATGCACCCGAATCTCGCGGTCACACAAAGTGCACTGACTTAGGGCAGGTTCATATCTGACGGAACATGCGTCGCGTATTATCGGTCGCGTAACGCCAGAACAGACAAACGTATAGAAAGACACTTGACCTTTCACACTCAACGGATGATGCGTCGTTGCGAATCCCATACTATTTAGGCTGCGCCCGACGCATCTTCCGTCAGATGTGAACCGTCCCTCAGTCTAACAAATGTTATAATATTCGACAAGTATTTGACCTGATTAGGTAGACGCGTGACGCGCTCATTGCTGAGTAAGGGAAGGTTCATATCTGACGGAAGATGCGTCGGGCGTAACTTAATTCGTATGGGCTTCGCACCGACGCATCATCGGTTGAGTGTGAACGGTCGAGTGTTTTTCTATACATTTGCCTGTTCTGGCGTTGCGCGACCGATAATACGCGACGTATGTTCCGTCAGATATGAACCTTCCCTAAGGTGTTCGGTCATATTGCACCGAACAACATCAACTTCAATGTCTTCTCCATCGGCACTGTCAAATTATTCTAACCATTCTACAGATGATAGTTCTATAATAGAAGAAATGTTTAGTACCGAATCATAGAGGATTATAAATTCATCATGATTTAAAAATTGATTTCATTGTAGAAGCTGCGAAAAATTACGGATCTTACTCATCAGTCATCATAATAAATGTTAAAATGTGTTTTACTTACCTTAATGTGATTGCGAGTCTTTCTGCTGGGGTGATGCTTACATCTCGCATACTGGTATTTTGCCGTATTAATCCATCTTGTAACATCAATAATAGTTCTTGAAATGTAGTCAAATTCATTCGAAAATGTCTAAAAAACTTTTTGGGATATCTTTGTAGATTATCGAAATGCAAGTTATGTTTTACTGTAGGACCAGCTAACATTGGATGTACCCAATGTAGCCGGCGACGGCGTCGTCTACGTCGTCTGCGTATTAACAATAGCGCGAGAAAACTTTCCGTGTCGGAGTCCATCGTAAGACTGCGCAGTAGAGAGCGGGTTATAAAATGTGGCCGCTTCCAAACACTGGTGGCTGTTGCTCGCTTCTGACACTGTTTAAAAGTGGACGGAAGCGCGCGACAGCCACCGGTGGTTGTGGTCGGTGGCCCGTTTGGGCCGACCCTGAGGAACGTGCGTTGTATTGTGAGTTATGCTAAGGGTTATTTTGTTATGGGGTTAGGGGATGATTTGTATTTTTTAGGATTGACTGTTAGTGAGTGTGATGTGTATTCTTTGTGACGGTTGTTTTATGAGCATAGATTTGAAAATGACTAAAGTCAATAAAAAAAAATATTTCTTTTTTTATACAGAGGTGAAAGTATAAAAAAGTAATAAGCATTTATTTAGTAATGTAAAACAATGAATCTTTTGATGGACGAAATATGCTCATATCTTTTTAAAGCGATATTTTCGCAAATAGCATCAATCACATAATTTTCCATATGCCAACACTTTTTCAAGCGTTCGATTCAAGCTCTCAACTGAGAGAAAAATCTAGCCCAGTAATACGATTCTACTAATAGACAGCTAGTGATTTATAAAATTTGTGATACTCGTTTAGTATCACCAATGTATCGCATAAAGAAACAAGATCATTATATTTCGCTTCGGTAATACTAAGAGCATTAGCATAAGCCACTTTTAATTCGTCATTGTTAATTTGCCTCCCACGTCTTCTCGTAACAACAAAATTTAAACAATGCTGCTCACCCTTTAAATCATATTTAAAGAAAAGGAACATTCTTGTCTATTCTGATTTCCGTAATTTTGTTCCATTTTACCTCACAGTTGTTAGCATCCTTCTTCCAATTCCTATTATCTCCTGTAATTGAGAAAGCACTTAACTTTTATCTCACATTGCATGTAATTTTGTTTTTGTAAAGTGTATTTCTTGTTGGAGATCCATAATAAATAAATAAATAAATATTTTTTTAAAATAGTGTTAAGTTTAAATATAGCTTGTAAGATCTCCGAATAACGCTAAAAATAAAATATTCATTGTAACACTTTTAATGAACGGGTATTTGGACGGAAGAAAAATTATAAAAGAAAAAAACAACAGTGCCATATTGATGCCGAAAACATAAAACATTCAAGTTTAGCAAAAGATTTCATAACTATATTACCAAATAAATAATAGGAAAAGGGAAAGAAAAAAAAATCGTTACTTACATCATTAATCAAATGAGTTACTAATTAAGGATAATAAATTGACTAAGTATTTCTGATAAATTTATCTATTAATCATTATAAATAAGTATAAAATAATAAATTCATAATAATGTCGTAACCAAAAACAATACACGCTTTAATTAAAGGTAAATGTTGCCAATTACTTAAGAATAATACATGTTAATATTTGAAGAATAATGTGAAGCGCCTACTATTTTCTTAATACTACCTTTTCACACATATGTAATTGGGTCATATGGCTCGCACGTCATTTTTATTTTTGTGTATACCGTCCAACTTAGAGATTAGAATTCTACATTTGTACCTTGCACGGAATACAAGCATTTATACGTTTTATTGAAGATTTTACTTAAAACAACACCTATAATTCCCCAACATGGTCCTTCGAGCCGGATATCAATGAAATTAAATCAGTAATCAGCGAGATTGAGAAGAATTGCGAATTTATACTGGAATAATCACTTTGAAGATTTGACGAAACCACGAGGTACCAAAATCGTCTTCAAATTCGACCTGGACATCACGGATTATTTGCAATACAGTGTTCAGGGTCCATCGTGATATTGGTAAAAACCCAGTGTATTAAATTAGGTTTGTTTTAAGGTAAAACGTGTAGTAAGTTTCGACAATTATTGTGAAGGATAGTACTTACCTACTTTTATTAGATTGTTGTACCCAGTTAACTGTTCATTTTTATGCATCTAACCAATTGCGTTATTATAATTGATTAGAAACTTGGTTATATTGTTCATTATATGCCGTTATGTGTTGTAGTTTCAAGCCAATGATGTTCTGTGTGTAAAAGTGTATTAAACAGTCTAGTGTTAGGTAATGATTACTTAGTACCTACTTTAACTTTTATCATACATTTATCTGTAACTTGTTTGTATTTCAGCTGCATAAAGTATTGTTAATTGTTTATTTGAGTCATTAAGTTGTTCTTTCGATATTATTTCAGTTAGTTACCGGTTTCCCAGAATGTCTGAAGAGAAGGAGTTAGTTAAAAGAAGGGCAAGCTATAAAGGACGTTTGACGGCGTTCTCTAATTATTTAAACGGTTTGGAGGATTCGTTAAACCCGTCACAGATTAACGAATTGCAACTACGATTAGGTAAGATGGAATCATTATTTGCTCAATACGACGAGGTTCAGTTACGATTAGAGTGTTCAGTGGACGATATTAACAGTCAAATGATGGAACGAAACGAGTTTGAGTCTGCGTATTTTAAGTGGATTTCTGAAGCTCAGGATTTATTGTCACGAAATACAAAATCAAATAACGATAACTTTGCTAGTATTGACAAAATGTCAACTCAAAGTAATAACCGTAAGCTTGTTAAATTACCAACCATACAATTACCAAAATTTTGTGGTTCTTTTGAAAATTGGTTGGAGTTCAGAGATACATTTTCTAGTTTAATACATTCTAATGATGAAATAGATGACATCAACAAGTACCATTATTTGAGGGCCTCTCTCGAGGGCTCAGCTGCTGTGGTAATACAATCTATAGAGTTTTCTGCCATGAATTACCTTGTTGCTTGGAAAATATTATGTGAAAGATTCGACAATAAGCGTCTTTTAATACAAAACCATGTATCTGCTTTATTTAATATCGACGCGATAAAAAAGGAGTCATCTGCCGTTTTAAAACGTATCATTGATGTTGTTAACAAAAACTTGCGTTCTTTAGAGTCATTAGGGGAACCAACAAAGCATTGGGACACACTTTTAATATATATTGTAACTAATAAATTAGATTCAAAAACTTATCGTGAATGGGAAGAATTTAAGGGTAATTTAGACAAAGGGAAGTCAATTACGTTAGATATGTTCCTTGATTTTATACGAAACCGTGCTGATTTGTTAAAAACCCTAGAAATGTCATATAATAATGTAGCTTATCCTAAATTTAATAATAAGATAAAAAGCATGGTATCTGTTACCAGTACGACAAGTAGTCGACCCAGTATTGGTAATAACCTATCAAAATCGTGCCCTAAGTGTCGAGGTGAACATAGTCTCACCAATTGTTCACAATTTTTAGGACTCAGCAATGAACAAAGGTTCGAATTGGTACCACAATATAAAGTATGTTTCAATTGTCTTCGTACTGGTCACTTTGCTAACCATTGTAAATCAAGTGGTTGTAAAGTATGTAAACGCAAGCACAACACATTAATACATGTAGGAGATACCAAAGCTAAGTCTACAATAAAGGCATCGACTTCTGTTGGTGATAGCGTTGTCGCTGGTGTGCAAAGTGATCAGTCGCCTGACAGCAATGTTACATTGTCTGCACGAGTTACGATGCATGTACATAATAAATGTCAAGTGCTTTTGGCTACATCATTATTAAAAATATATGATAGAAATAATCGTGAATACATATGTCGCGCTATTCTCGACAGTGGCAGTACGTCTTGTCTTATAACGGAAAAAATATTCAATTTATTAAACTTACCAACAATTAAAGTTAATGAATCACTGATGGGTATAAATAATTCCAAATCTACAATTAATAAAATGTGTCGTGTTCCAATAAAATCATTAAATGAAAACTTTTCTACAAACATTTATTGTTTCATCTTACCCACTATCACTGACGATGTACCTTGTCGTCAATTAAACCTTAAATACTTAAATATTCCAAGTGATTTGTGTCTGGCTGACCCATACTCTCATATCCCTGCTTCCGTAGATATGATTATAGGAGCAGATGTCTTCTGGGATTTATTGGGGACTCAAAGGGTTAACCTCGGTGTAGGAAAACCTGTACTGTTTGACACCAGACTTGGTTGGATAGCTTCGGGTCTTACACCAGATAGTGATCAGTCATCACAGTCGTGTCCAGTTACTTGTAATTATGGAAATTTAAATAATAATAATAATGTTGCTTCTTTGACTAACTCGAGTAGTGCTGATATTCAAAACCTTTTAATGCGTTTTTGGCGGCTTGAGGAAGTTGGCCATCAGTCATCGGCTTATTCTCGAGAAGAAAAGATGTGTGAAGAACATTTTATTAAAAATACAACTCGTCTTAAAGACGGCCGTTTTTGTGTGAGAATACCATTAAAGAAATCATTTGATAACTTAGGTGACTCTCTGCTGCGAGCAAAGCATTGTCTCTTTTCTTTAGAGCGCAGGTTTAAAAGTCAATCATTATTTAAAAAACGTTACTGTGATTTCATGAAAGAGTATATTGGATTGAACCATATGTCTGAGTGTGTACCTGACCCTCGAAAAGTTTCGTATTTTATTCCTCACCATGGTGTTGTTCGTGAGAGCAGTTCGACTACTAAACTTAGGGTGGTGTTTAACGCCAGTAGTCCAACTACATCTGGGCTATCCTTAAATGATCTCCAAATGATAGGTCCTACTGTACAAGACGACCTGCTATCCATTCTTCACCGATTTAGAAAATATAAATATGTAATTTCAGGAGACGTCGAGAAGATGTACAGACAATCCGTTGTACATCCCGACGATAGGCATCTACAGCTAATCTTATGGCGGGATGATCCTTCGAAGCCTGTAAAGGCCTATCAGCTAAAGTTACGTATGGTACTGCTAGCGCTCCGTATCTTGCTACTAGATGTTTGCGTCAGGTAGGACTAGATTGTACGGATAGTAAGATTGCTACCATAATAAAACACGATTTTCATGTCGATGACTTGCTTACTGGGGGGGATACAATTGAGGAGGTACTTGACATACGTCATAAAGTTACTGACGAACTGGCATCGGCTGGAATGCCATTGCGCAAATGGAAATCAAATGATTGTCGAGTAGTATCCAATAACACAGAGCACTCTTCATTTAATTTAAATATAGGCTCCATTGAACCTTGTAAAACTTTAGGTCTCAGTTGGTTGACTGATTTAGATGCGTTTTGTTTTCCAATTAATTCAGATATTTCCAATTCAATGACCAAACGTGGAATACTTTCTACTATTTCACAAATTTTTGATCCACTGGGTCTTCTGGCCCCATGCATTATTGTTATGAAAATGGTAATTCAAAAATTATGGATTTTAAAATTGGGTTGGGATGATCATTTGCCTTCTGAACTTTCAAAGTTATGGACCGATATAGTGCGTGGCTTACTTATTCTAAATGAACTACGTATTCCTCGGATTGTATTATGTGATTTTTATAAGAACATAGACCTACATAATATATATATTTAGTGATGCATCATTAACTGCTTACGGTGCATGTTTGTATGTTCGAAGTTCAGATTTTGATACCAATGTAATGGTACGGTTGCTTATTGCCAAAAGCAGAGTGGCTCCAATAAAACCAACTACAATACCAAGGCTCGAGCTTTGTGCTGTGTTGGTTGGTGTTCGTCTTTATGAAAAAGTTATTGAGTCTTTTCGAGCTCAAGTTAGGTGTGTCACTTTTTGGACAGACTCAATGGTAGTGTTGGGCTGGCTTAACATGTTACCAAGCAAATTGCAACCTTTTGTTCGCAACCGCGTTGCAGAAATTCTGGATAAGACTGGTGCATGTTCTTGGAGGCACGTCCCTACTAATCTAAATCCAGCGGATCACATATCTCGAGGAATAGATGCCAGTAATTTAAAATTATTAGAATTGTGGTGGTCAGGCCCAGACTTTTTGAAATATGATTCCTCAAAATGGCCTAAAAATCCAACGGTAACGGGTGAGAAATTACCAAATGTAAGTTCAGAAATTTCTTTACTTGTCAAATCTGTGAGCCAGTCACCGGTTATAGATTTTAATCGATTTTCGATTTTTTTACGTTTAAAACGTGCAGTGGCATATGTGCTAAGATTTAAGGATATTTGTCTAAAACAGCCACCTAAACATCAGTATCTAAGTGATGATGAGTTGAAACGTGCTTTAAATTTAATTATAAAACTATCACAAACCGATTCTTTCCTAGAATATAAAATGCTATGCAATAATCAACAAATGCCAAAAAAGAGTCCATTAATCAAATTTAACATTTTTATGGATGAAAATAATTTAATGCGTGTCGGTGGTCGGCTTGCAAATTCACAATTTAGTTATGATAAAAAACATCCTTTATTACTACATTCAACTCACATTGTCACAAAATTGTTATTTGTTTATATGCATAAAAAACTTATGCATGCTGGACCACAACTTCTATTAGCATCCATTAAAGAAAACTACTGGCCCATTGGTGGTCAAGCTTTAGCTAAGGCTGTCTATCGTAAATGTGTAGTATGTTGTCGTATGAGAGGACAGGTTACATCTCCTCTTATGGGTAATTTGCCACAGCAGCGCTTGAATCCTGGGGGATATCCCTTTGAAACTGTTGGTGTCGACTATGCAGGCCCTATGTTGTCTGCTAGTAGACAAGGACGTGGTTGTCGCCTCACTAAAGTGTACATTGTTTTATTTGTGTGTTTTACCACAAAAGCGGTACATATAGAGTTGGTAGGTGATTTAACAAGCAACAATTTTTTATCAGCGCTTCGTAGATTTGTGTCGCGTAGAGGTAAACCTAGACGCATCTACTCTGACAATGGAACCTCGTTTGTTGGAGCATATAATGAAATCGGTAAATTCATTAAAGATAATTGCAATTTGTTATCTGACGATCTAGCGAATGACGAAATTAATTTTCATTTTGTCCCACCTTACGCTCCTCACTTCGGAGGTCTTTGGGAAGCTGGTATTAAGAGCACTAAGTATCATTTAAAAAGAATACTGGGAAATTGTAATCTTACATACGAGGAACTGAACACTGTGTTAGTTCAAATAGAAGCCTTACTGAACTCACGCCCACTCACGCCACTTTCGTCGGACCCCAATGATTTGTTGCCGCTAACTCCTGGCCACTTCCTCATAGGACGACCACTTACGGCACTGCCCACAAAAATTTGGAGGACTGTTCTACGAATTACTTGACCAGATATCAAAGGATGGAGCAGCTTCGACAACATTTTTGATCGAGATGGAGCAAAGAGTACGTGTCAGAGTTACAGCAGCGCGTGAAGTGGAGATCCTGCACTACGCCTCTCAAACCTAATGCTCTCGTGCTCATCAAAGAAGATCATCTTCCACCATTAAAATGGAGACTAGGCCGAGTCACGGCAGACTACCCTGGACAAGATGGCATCAGTCGAGTCGCAGATGTTAAAACGGCGTGTTGAGTGGTTCGTCGAGCCTTTAGTAAAATATGTCCATTGCCTGAAAAATAAATTTCGGGTTGAAAGATAGTCTCTCAGCGCCCGGGGGCATGTTAATATTTGAAGAATAATGTGAAGCGCCTACTATTTTCTTAATACTACCTTTTCACACATATGTAATTGGGTCATATGGCTCGCACGTCATTTTTATTTTTGTGTATACCGTCCAACTTAGAGATTAGCATTCTACTTTTGTACCTTGCACGGAATACAAGCATTTATACGTTTTATTGAAGATTTTACTTAAAACAACACCTATAATTCCCCAACAATACACATTGGCGTAAGTTAACCTAACAACATTATAATTATAACATGATTACATACATTTCTTGTTACTCATTTTCACTTGTATAGATTCCATACTATCTTCAAAAGTGATCCAAAAAGTAAATACGATCGATGGTTTGTAAGGTAATGATAAAATTTTGTCACTGTGTACCTATATTTAGTAGTCTCAAGGAGACTTCCGGCGACTGGGACCGCAAAAAAACTCCTTTGATCGCAGATCTTGGTATTTAAAATGTACGTATTCGAAACAAAACAAAACACATACAAACATCTTGATAACTTAAAAACTTTAACAACAAGTGCGTAAATAACAAAATCAGCCTTAACAATCGTATATGATGAAAATATACATTAGAAAAATATAAAAATAAACTATACTATGTATTTATAATCAACGTACTATAAAACAATCACAGTCAACAATAACATTTAGTAAAAAAATACAGTCATAATTTCACTTATCAGACTTAATGCTTCTTAGTTACTATTTAAAATATAAATCACAGCCAATATTCCTAATTGTTAAAGATTTACCGTCCTAGAATCACAGAATCAGTTTTAATGATTTATACTTATGTTAGAATCAATCATCAGCGTAATTTCTCCAGAAAATGGCCAATACTCATTTTATGCTTAAGTAAGTCACTTACAGCACCGTTAATTGTTTTAATTTTTTCAATAGTTGACGGCTTCCTTTTTGATATTTTGATGCCGTCAGGATTTTTCAATGCTTCAGAATAATATCTAATATCTTTATTAAGTCCTTCCAGCAATTGAGCAATGTTTGGATTTGGTTTTATGTACTTTTTAATGTGACTGTTCCATTGCTCCACAGTATTATTCGTTTTATGTGGTTCTCCATAAGTGGTGAAAGTACCCGCGAATTCTGAATTTTCAAGCCACGTTTGGACAAAGTCGTCATTAAACTTTGTAATTTCTGAACAAACGGGTGACTCTTCCAAGACATACAACCAGCCATCATCGACCATATCCGGTGGGAGATGAGAAAGGGCCGAACGAAGTTGAACGTGTTTTGAGACTTGTTCACGCCCAGTTCTTTTGCTTTACGCCACAAACTCCGATTGAAGTGAAAATAGCAACCTACTATTTTCACTCCTGGGAAAAAATTTTGAACCGCTTTTATTGACGATACTTCGAAGTCCATGGTCATTACAGCTGGCTCCCATTCGGGTATCTGGCTTTTTATCAGTTCAAACATAAGCTTGTACGTTGATGTTTTTTTATCAGGTAGAAGTGTATAAGCTACTGGAACAACATTTACGTGGTCTTCAGTACTTTCAACATCTGCATGTATGGTGTGAAGTTGATAAAACGACTTCATCGAAATTTTAAATGTGCCGTCAATGTAAAAACGCTTGCAAATTTTGAAATATTTCCTCATCTCATCACTTGAAAATATGATCAAGCGCTTATTCGCTTCTTTGTAATCAGCTAACAACAATCTTTGGTACTTTTTTGGTATTTCAACCTGGCAAGCTTTGTGAAAAGTGATTCGTTTTGCTCCAATTGATTCATTTCTTTTCTTGTAGAGTCGCTTTTCTATGTTATGAAAATGTTAAATTTAGAAACCAGTTGTATGCCCTTATCTTTAAGAATGTCCATATTTTTTTCAAAAATATGTGTAATGACTAATGGGGATAGTTATATCTTTTTGGATGTCTTTTAAACATATTTGCATTTGACGTTTCACTTGATTATTCGCCTCATCAATGGGTTCATGACAATGAGCAGTTTCATTTAATATACTCATCCCATCGTCTTTTGTTTTTATCGTCGCATTGCAAACACCTTTTTTCGCACATCGCCACAGTTTTGAGCCATGTTTATTTTTTCTTTTAAGAGTATATTCATAACCAGCTTCTACACAAAAGTTCATGCCCTCTTTGTGTGACACCAATATAAAACGATTGTTGACCACGAGAAGTTGATCAGCTTCCTTCATCCATTTCGACAGATCTAAAATTAAGAAGATATTTCCGTTTTAGCGACGAATCAATAATATTTTTTTTACAATCACATTATGAATAGAAATATAATTTAACTAAAAAATATAACAATCAAGTAAATAGTTGCTGAAAATGTTTTTTGTGATATTAGAAACCAAGATATAAAGCAGTCAAACGCAAAATATTTGCAGCCACGTCGTTTAAGGAATACTTAAAGGGTCTTAAAATGTTTAATTAATATATAGGTCATTTATTTAATATATTTGTCGTACATACCTGATGGTTAGGTGGTTTCATCAAGACACTGCACTAGTTAATTCTCACATCACATCACATTTCGCAACAAACATTCAGTACAGTGTCTAATAACTATCTAATATTACACTCTACAATGCAAATCTTGGCTTTAAAGCGATAAGCTTCTCGATAGTGATTGGTTGAGCGAGTCGTCGGCTGATGCAAAATCGTTTTTTAAAACAAAAGGGGTGTATAACCTTGAAATCGACAGACAAAACAGACTAGAGTAAGAGAGAGATAGCATTACTATTCAACCCTTTTGTGCTTACCTGCCCGGTTAATGTATCTAAAAACGAATGGACAGGGGGACATATCTATACTTTTTAAATATTATTGACTATTAACTAAGTTCATGAAGTAAATTTAAGTTGTTCTATTTACTTTACCATGCACTTGTAGGTATTTCTTTTTGAACCAAATAGGTTTTTCTATAAATATTACTTCAAACAATTTTTCGTCTGACTGTACCGTTTTTGGCTTGAACGATATATTTCAGTATTCATGTATGGATGGTCCCAGTCGCCGGAAGAAAAATATTAAAATTAAATTTATTCGTCAACTGGGACCGCGGGCTGAGTTAATTGCGGTCCCAGTCGCCAGAAGCCTCGTCTCAAGATATCCACAATTCCGTTTTAGTATGGTCACCTTCTAGAAAGGGACAGAGGGCCTTAAAAGTAAATCTCGCTCGGCTCGCGAATTCAGTATTAGTGATCATTCCAGTTAGTATTATTACTTCCATGGTGTGACATTCAACGACTTGTCATTGTCACGTACCGTGATATGGAAATTTGCTTAGAGTGAAGGTATTAGGAAGACATTAAGAAAAATGAAGAAAAATAAATATGTACCTGAACTAATAACAAAAAGCAGGGTTTTTCCTTTACTTCTTGGCAACCGTGCGTTTGGACTTCACAGCAACTGGTGCCTCAGGCTTCTTAGGGGCTGAGGTCGACTTAGGCACGAGTTCGCCTAAGTCGACTGCCAGCTCCACCAACGAAGTGACCCGATACCGCGTGTCATCCAGGCCTTTCACGAACACTGCGCCATCACGAGTCCAGCATTTGGCGACACCAAACTTCTCCCGTGCGGCCATAAAGGGTCAAATTTTATAATTAATTGCAAAATAAAATTATAATAATAGATACAGTGTTTACATTGAATAGAATTACAAAATATTAAAACAAGATAAATAGACTATACAGAGTAATAACATAAAATTGAGTAGCGTGTGAAGTTAAACAAAAAAAAAACGAGGTATTAAACATTATGAATGCTCTGTAAATAACTGATAATGTTGCACTTGAACTTTGGCAGAGTGTTACTAAAGACGTCTATGTCCTGAGAGAACCCCGATATGGTATTATAATGATTAATTCACATAGTCATGTATTATTTAATTTTTTTATTGATCGAAGAAAATGTGAAGCAGGCAGTATAATGCGCCAATATACTTGCTTCACCGCTCTTTGTAGGAATGTTTGAGGGATTACACATTTTTTGAAAGTTTCAGAGTGTATATGTTACTGTAAAAGCCCGAACTGTGGTAAATCCTAAGATTTTCCGGTAAAACCTAAGATTTACCAACTCTCAATGGTAAAAGTCCGAACAAGCCAGAGTTTAAAAACTATGTTACGATGTATAAAAAAATCCTCCTTCATAACTATGTTTATAACTATTTCACGGTATAATTATACACTGTGACATACTTATAAAGAAGGAGTTTTGGGCAAAGCGTGGTCACGAGCTGACTGATGTGGCTGCTAAGCGTCGTCTCCTTGCGGCCCGAGTTCGGCCCGGCCGCAAGGAGACGACGCTTAGCAGCCACATCAGTCAGCTCGTGACCACGGTCGTTGTAATGCGATCGAAACGTCGGGTGAACATATAAGGTATTCTAACCTTTAATTTTCAATCGCGATTAAGACCCGTTACATTATAATATTATGTGTACAAGTCGCGACAGTTTAAAATCGTTAATAAAATAATTGTTCGGACTTTTACCATTGCGAGTTGGTAAATCTTAGGTTATACCGGAAAATCTTAGGATTTACCACCGTTCGGGCTTTTACAGTAACATATACATACAATGGACAAATCTAATCGGAATACCCGAGGAAAAGGTTCGGATTATGATGGAACCAGAGGTAAAGGGTCCTATTACAATGAAACCCGTGGTAAAGGGTACCAGTGGCGAAGGGTGAGTTTTGTTAAAAGGCAAGCCGGAGCTAAAACTGCTTAAGCTAACGTTAAGCAACTCTTGGTGCGGTCATTCCATAGATGGGTGACCGACGCGATAGCGGCTTGAACCATACGATAACAGAATAAATCGTTGTATTGCGATCCGATCTACCGAACTACTTTCATAGTAGGTAAGAACTAAGTACCTACCTATGAACGAAATTATTCATGAGAAATGATTCTATCCTATTACTTCAAATTTCATGTTAAAATAGGTGTCTTAGTATTTAAATACAACTTTGATTGACTCCAAATGCTATCTACTAGAAACAATCGGAGAAATAATAAAAACACTTTACAGCTAGGTACCAATAAGCCATTAATAAATTTAAAGTTATATCGTAGAGAATAACTTAAGGGAATGTTTAAAATACTTATCATGTCCTTTGCATTCTGTATTATTCATTTTGGTAGATAGGTAGGTACATGTTGGCACTAGGAGCATTTTGAAAACAATGTCTACACTCTACAGCATTAATTTACTGATTAATAACTAATTTAACAATATTTATTGCTTCTACCTACTTGTTGTCCATGATCGCAATACACAAACAATAACAATGAAAGTAATACCACAGAATAATAAGTACTAAAGTACAGAACACGCACTTCCCGAAACAATTTATAGAAATAACGACTCTTGCTACTAAGCAACAAAGTCTAATTCAGCTCGTATAAGCGCTCCGTACCTAACGACATATTCACCTAAGTATTCCCGCTCTCTTTTAACGCGTAACTCTGTCACTGTCTGGCGTAGAGTAACGCGTTACCTATGACGCTAGGGTCGTCGGCTCGCCGCATCGTTGCTACCTGTTTTGGTTTGTTTACATTTTTACTATTTTATATTCTTCATATGTCCTAAACCTGTGAACCGATTTATATCATTCAAACGGATAAAATAGTTTTAGTCTTAAACCTTTCATTTGATACCAAAATCGTTGAAATATCTCCATAAACAAAAAGTCACATTTGCAAGTTGCTCTCGTAATTATAAAGTATCAAATTCCTTAATAATTCAGACTTGAGTCCATATTGTTAGCATCAACAAAGTAACTAATTATACCTAGTTAGTACCTACTATTATTTTGTGGTAGGTAGGTACTGTAAAGTTTTAGTTTTTTAATTAATCTGTAGGTAATGAAAAAAATTACAATCCCTCGTCCTTCTTTTTCGACAAACATCCATCAAATGAGCAATGCTTTAAACCTGCCATTCTATTTTAAACGTTTTTATAATAATATTACTCATAAAACTTGTAATAAACGCACGCACGAGCTCTACGCGTGAGCGTCGACACTCGACTCCCGTAGTGGCGCCGACGCCACGCGAATTTGTAGGCACTTATCGCTGTAGGTACGGCCGAGTGACGGGGGCCTGGTAATACTTACAAATACACGTAAGATACGACCAGTATATTCGCACAATCACTACGATTTTACACAAAATAATAATATTCATAGATAATTTAACACAATTTAACTCATCCAAATATAATAAACATAATAATCCAAAATAACCTAAAATAGGCGCGCAAAACGTAAACAAAACTAAATCTAAAATCATAAATGTCATCACAACAATTGCATTCATTGTCTGTCTCTCATTAAATGTCATTGCATCTCACTCACACATTCGCTAGTGGCCGCGCCGCCCGCGCCGCTGCGCCTGTTGTATCTACTAGTCGCCAAATAAGCCGATGAATTCCGGGTTACCTCGCCGGTAAAACGCGCCATAGAAAAGTACGTCCGCGTGACGTCATCGACATCTTTTTCCCTTTACGCGATTCCTGCGCGCGCCGTCGTGTTGTTTGACGGCAATTTTCGGTAATACAACTTTTGCTATGACAAATAGAACAGGCGTTTATTCCTTTATTTATTTTAAATTAGTCGTATTGAAAATATTGATGAATGTCGTAATAAATATAGAATTTAATTAAAATAAACGATTTTTTTTTGAGAACAATACACATTTATGTGACGCATTTTTAGGAGTGTTCCGAAGGTAAAGCCGGTAGGAATCGGGTTATAGGGAGCCTTCGCCACTGGTAGGTAGTTAGTTCACAACGGCGGCGCCGCGCGGCGCGCCGAGCGTCGGCATGCCGCGTCATATCGTAGGTACGTACGCAGACAAACGCGTCTATGCGCTCACTTGTATGCAACGCTATCATTAGATAACAGTTTTACGTATCGTTTATCGTATTGTAGGCAGGCCCATATGTTACAAAAGCTGTAACGTGAAATCAAAGAATACTAGCAAAAAGTAACCAATAACAAGAAAGTGCTAAAACAAATTGTTATCAATATCAATGAACATGCGATTATCTGGTGTATGGCGAGAGTTTGGATTCTGGACGTACAGATGCAGAGCACGCCGTGCACTTCCACGAGCTTCACCATAACACACCAACAATTCTTCGTATTCACTAACATAACTGCACTTCGAGAATAAGAGTAACAAAACTAATAACGATAAAAACACTAACGACACAAAACCGAAACAATAACAAGTAATAATAAACAATCAAAATCAAATCATTTATTCAATTAGGTCAAATATTGACACTTATGATAGTCGTTACAATTACTGAATCTACCACTAGCTCGGAAAGGGGGTAGAGCCTTATGAGAAAAGCTAGCAAGAAACTCACGGCCACTCTTTTCAATCGCCAAAAGTTTTACAATGTGGTTGATACAATAATTGATCATGCGAGGAGCTGCCAATAATCAGCGATATAGACTAAACGTCAATTAAGGAAAATGAATATAGCTAGGTTATTTATTAGTCTCTGATCATACCGTATGTTGGGAACACCTACTAGCATGTGATAATAAGAATATGGGCAGCAAGTGAGCACACTGGTTGTAACATTATAGAAGGAAAAAAAAGTGACAGTTTTATGATTAACATTAAGTTGTACGTAACATCACCTATTTGCATCATTAATTGCCCATATTTTACAATATTTAGACCTACTGCTACTGAGTTTATACAATTTATAGCAAAGTTCCCTAATTTCAAAGAATCCTAATCAAGCGAGCGACTAATCCCAAGAGCTATTGTCGTTTAGATACTCATCAATTCTGTAGTAAGCTTTCCTAACGAGATGTTCCTTAACAGCAACTTTGAATTTAGGCAGGGATAAATCCATGATGATGGGTATGATGGGGACCTACTAATTTGTGTCTGTTTCTAGCGTTCTAATTGTGTCTATCGCTATTTGTTGCGAAAGTCTAAATGACAGCTAACCGAAAACTTTACTGGTAAGTTTGTGACACTGTATGCGCGAAATTTACTCCAACGATATTTCTCGGAAATAATTGGTTCCCGAGTTAGTCATTTTTGAGCGTTCAATGTATAGTGAACAACGCGATGTATCTCCGCGCATGCCTACGAGATTTCTGGCGGCGGCGGCGCGCTGAGCGACGACATGTCGCGACGCGTCGTAGGCAAGTACGCGTACCACCACGTCTATGCGCTCACTAGTAGGTATGCAACGCTATCATAGGTAACAATCTTATGTATCGTTTATGGTATCGTAAGTAGGCCCGTATGTTACAATAGCTCATAGTAAAATTGTAAGTAGGTAGGTACCTACTTGGCTTACGTGAAATCAAACAATAATAGCAAAATGTAACCAATAATAAGAAAGTGCTAAAACAAATTGTTATCAATGTCTATCAACACGCAAATACCTGTTGTATGGCAAGAGTTTGAGTACCTTTTGATCCGGACGTACAGGTGCAGAGCACGCCGTACACTTCCACGTGCTTCACCATACATAACACATCAACATTTCTTCCTATTTACGAACACAACTGCACTTCGAAAACAATAACAACAAAAATAAACTCTTGTTTCCGGAGCGGGGAAACAATTTTTTAAAAACTAATTTAATTAAAATAATGTGAGAAATTAAAAACAAGATATATGTGTAGCCGATTCGGAGGCTGTTTTAATTCTGTCTTGTTTACGAGCGTTAGACCCTCAGGAGAGACACATCCGTTGGGCCCGGCTTATCTTACTTCTAAGAATTGTCAGCATTCTGCTGGTTAAGCATAAACTATATTCTAAACTTAATCTAAGGCTGAAGGTGTGGGTGTTACCATAACTCCTCCGACCTTAAGAGGAAAATTATCGGGAGAATCGATTTGAGATTGGTTCCGATATTTTTTCTTATAACAAGTATATTTCAACAATTTGAGCCGAAACACATAAAGGGAAAACACAAAAATACTTATTATGACTAAACCTAAAGTTACGTACACTAGAGACGCACTGAAGCTACTTTTATTTTCATCAAAAACACTTTCAATCACTTCACTATGTTTTAATGAGTACGCCATATATTTAACTTCATCCAAGCTTACGTCTTTCATGTTAAGTGCACGTGTACTGGATAGAGTCGCGTTCGCTCGTAACTGGGGTAAGGTGATAATTGGAATTCTTTCCACTCTTTCTGTTTCTACGAGGATGCGATGGTGGATGTGAATGCCACGGATCTCCAATTCACAGGATTCGTCAATGGTCATAAGGTAAGTACCAAATACGAGCTGCTTGCTAAGCACATTGTTGCAATGTTTTGCTAGCGTAGTCCTCAGTCTACTGTACAAAATCCAATTGTCGACGGAAACTTGCTGGACCCTGACCTCTTCAATTTGGATTGGGTGTTGCTTGCAGCGAGAAAGGTCATCTTCAAAATTCATAAGCTGCTCAATACAGGTAAGTTCATAGTAAGGAACTCGGTTTTCTGCAGTGCACAGGAAGCGGCTGCCAGCAGAGAATGATCAGCACGGTATTACGATTGGTAAGTATGTACTTTCTTTCGCCAATAGGTAGGGGTATTTTGGGAAGATAGTAAGGGTTTTATTATCAGATTCATTGAATATTGGTAAGGAATATATTTTATAATAATTATAAGTAGCATTATCAGTAAGTGGGATCTCCATTATAAATGTTATTTGATTATTTTTAATAAAAGTTTTGACAGTTATAATCTCTTCTATCTTTAACAAGTTTGATTCATTGGGATAATATACTAGACTCTTAGATTCAGATATTAATTTTAAATGATATAAAAGTTCTGAAGAGTTTACAATTGATTGATGTAAAATGGATATCCTGCTTAGTGCTAGTGCAGTTTCAATTTCACTTAATCTAATAAATATTGTACGAAAGCTACTCATAAAAACATTGAATAACCCAATTACATAAGTTAGAAAATTCCAATTATTTTGATGGACAGTTAAATCTTTAATTAGTACTTCAATTTTAGTCAATCTGTTATGAAAATTAACTGTATTCTGTTCAACTGTTTCCGTGATATTTATAAAGCTATCAAACATTTTAGAGACCAGAGTTAACTTTTTAGTTATAATGATTTGATTGTGATTTAGTTTTGAAATAAGTTTATCATATTGTAAAGCATCATCATGGTCTAGATTACCGGTTATAATTTTTATAATAGAACCCAATGGATTTATAAGGCCACGCCTAAAGCGTTTAGATGGTACAAGTTGCTGATACTTTTCCATAGTTATATCGCGTATAGACTCTGTATGTAATTTTATACTAAAGATTTCTTGCGAATATGATGCATTCCAATCGATTAAATTACAAAGTTTTTGATAGTTTGTAGAGATATAATGTAAATCTTTATAAATCTGTTCAAGACTGATAGCTTTTACAATAGTCCAATGATCGGTTTGGTAATATGCTTGGCCTTGTTTCACCGGCAGTATTCCTGGATTTCCTTCAAGGCTTTGCAGATGAAGGGCCAGCGACGGCATTGTCACTGTCATCAGTAACACGACGCACCTGTGGAGGGCGTTTTATATTTTTAATAGGAATTTTAGTATCTCTATCACCTATTTTAATGGGTAAAACGTTTCTCTCTGCTTCACCTGTGACCTTAGCTTTCGTATATCGCGGTTTGTCCTTACTTTTACGTTTATTTACATCTTTACCGAAAATAGTATCGCCTTCTTTAAACTTTACATCGCCTTCACCACCTTTCCTAGCTCTATTATTTTCTTTAATAGTAACCATTTTTTCCGCTAAGTGTTCATATAAAGATTTTATTCCTTTTGCATGATCTTTTACTATTTTTTGGAAGTAACGCTTATCTAATTCTATGCTAAAAGGGCTAGTTGAGTCAGTGTGCCCGAAGACAACTTCGAATGGAGTAAGCTCAGTAACAGAATGAATAGTATGATTATATGCCAAAACAGAATAGGTCATAACCGAGGCCGCGTCAGTGAATCGTTTCTCATATTTAGCCAATCTGTATATTTCAATTAAAGTAGAATGGAACCTCTCGATAAGGCCCATCGAATTAGGGTTGTTTGGTGTTCCAATATGAAATTCTATTTTGTGTAAATTCAAAAATTCTTTAATAAGTTCATTATTAAATTCAGTACCGGGATCAGAGCTTATCTTTTTTGGAGTACCGTAATAAGAAAAATATTTCATAAGTGCTCTCGTTACTTCAGGAGTTGATTTTCCCTGAGTTTCGATTGCTTGACCCAATTTACTGAATGCGTCAATGATAGTTAAATAAGTTTTACCTTCAATACTAAACAAATCTATGAATAATTCTTGAAATGGCGCGTCCTGGGTTTGCGTTAATTGTAAAATAGGTTTTATAGGTTTTCTATCATATTTTGTTTTTTGACATGCTTCACAACTATTTATTACGGCTGTTACGGTTTCCTGCATTCTATCCCAATAATAATTTCTACGCAATCTAAGTAACGTTTCTTTAATACCACGGTGGCAAGACTTTCCTTCATGATGTTTCAAAATTAATGCCTTCTGTTCTTTCTCATCGTCTATAAAAATAACCCTTTCTGTACATTCATAGAAATTGACTGTACCTTTTTTGAATAAATCGATTATAATATTGATAAATAATTTACGATGTTCATCTTCCTCAAAGTAAATAAAGTACTTAAGTTTTGGTTGAATGTATTTCTTTAGAAAGTCCTTTACCAATTCGGGATTATTTTTAGGAAGGAAAACTTCTTATATCTTTTGTTTTTCGCGTGATAAATTGTTTACATGTATCTGATTTTTAAGCCATGAAAATATTAATATTTGATTGGGCTTGGTGTCTATTGCTTCATGTAATATAGGTATTCCAGTTGATTCTAACTCTACGGCTGAATGAATAGTTCCGTCTGATTTACTGGATACTGATCCCACCGGATAATCATTAGTATTTTGGTTACTGTCTCTAATATTTTTAAAAAATTCTATAGGACTACTACATGACGCAGTTCGACTAGAATCAGATATTGTTATCGTTGATGAACTTTTTCTTTCCGGTTTATTTCCACTTAGCTTTTCTATGTCTTCAACTACACTTTTAACGTATTCTTTTAAATTATTATCTTCCTTTTCATCAACATTAACTGCCATAGACTGATTTTCGTCGTCTGAGGATAACGCATTAAGTTTGATTCTGGAGAGAGCATCTGCATTTGTATTTTGTTTACCATTCTTGTAGATCAATTCGAAATCGTAATCTTGTATGCGTAATCGCCATCGAGTAAGTTTACTGCTAGGGTCTTTGAGTGATCGAAGCCAAACTAAGGGGCGATGATCTGTGTAAATATAAAATTTTCAACCGTATAGGTAGGGCCTAAAATGTTTCACTGCCCAAACGATAGCGAGTAGTTCACGTTCGATAGTGCTGTAACGTGATTCTGTATCACTGAGAGTATGGCTAGCATAGGCAATGGGCTTGTCACTACCAATCTGTCCTTGCGATAGGACAGCACCTAAGGCGACATTAGACGCATCCGTTGTCAGAATAAAGTTTTTATCATAGTCAGGGTATTGTAAAAGTGGTGCGTGTGTCAGAAGTTCCTTGCATTGATTAAATGCGTCTATGTATCTTTGGTCTATAATAATTTTGTTTCGTTTCTTTAAGCAGGCGGTCAATGGTTGAGTAATTTTTGCAGTCTTTTATAAAACGTCGATAGTAACCTACGAGACCGAGAAAGCTTTTTATCTCAGTTGTAGTCTTGGGTAATGGGTAATTGAGAACAGCATCTATTTTGTCGTTGTTGGGTCTTAGTCCGTCTTTTGTAATGGTATGTCCAAGATAAAGTACTTCTTTGCGCAAAAATTCCGATTTGTCTAACTGAATTTTCATGTTGGTGGCTCTAAGTCGGTCAAATACAATTTTAAGTCTGTTTATCATTTCGTCAAGGCTATTTGCGTAAATTATAATGTCATCCAAGTAAACCATACAGTGCAGTCCCTGTAAACCGCGCAGTATGTTATCCATAGTACGTTGGACAGTCGCCGGAGCAGTCTTAAGTCCAAATGGCATTATGAGAAACTCAAAATGACCATTTTGTGTAGTAAAAGCAGTCTTCTGTCTGTCCTTCTCTTCTACTTCTATTTGGTGGTATCCACTTGCTAGATCTAGCGTTGTAAAGTAAACACTCTTTCCTAACTTGTCAAAAAGATCGTTGATATTGGGTAAGGGGTACTTGTCGTCAATAGTAATGTCATTCAGTCGTCTGTAGTCAATAACCATTCTGTATTTAATTTCGCCAGATGCATCTTTTTTCTTTGGGACTAGGTGAACTGGAGCACTCCATGGGGAATGCGATTCTTGTATGACATTGTCATGTAATAATTTATCTACCTGATTACTAATTTCATTTTGAACGAAAGGTGCCTGTCTGTAAGGTTTGTGGCGACCAGCCTAACTACATTTACTAACTTTATATTAACAACTAGGAGTCTATTTATTCTTTTGTGACGTTATCACGTCAACTCCGCGACCGTTTGTCCCACAGACATTGCGTAGGCAAATTTTCTGCAGCCTCCATTGCTTGAGTCACCCTGGTGCCAACGCCAGCGCCAAACTAGTCGCACAGCGTTTTGTTTGGCCCGGGATCCGCAAGGACTGCCGCGAATGGGCGCGAACGTGTTTCGCTTGCCAACGCACAAAGGTGCATCGTCATGTGTCATCACCATTGGGCACATTCGATGTACCACGTGCCAGATTTTCTTTTGTCCACATCGACCTAATTGGCCCTCTTCCACCATCTAATGGCTTCCGGTACTGCTTGACTGCATTGGACCGTTTCACCAGATGGCCAGAGGTCATACCGATTGCGGACATAATCGCTGAGACGGTGGGTAAGGCATTGTTGTCTGGCTGGATTTCTCGTTTCGGATGTCCCACAGATATTGTTACAGACCGCGGACGTCAGTTCGAGTCCGCGCTGTTCCAATATCTGAGCAAAATTGCCGGTTTCAGACACCGCAAAACCACTGCCTACCACCCAGCATGCAACGGTCTGGTGGAACGGTTCCACCGCCAACTCAAAGCAGCTATTATGTGCCACGCCGACTCAAATTGGGTCGAATCTCTGCCGCTAGTGCTGTTAGGCGTCCGTTGCGCATTCAAGGAGGATCTGCAAGCAACTTCCGCAGAACTCCTCTACGGCGAGCCGTTACGCCTTCCAGGAGAATTCTTTCACTCCGAGGCGTGCGGCACTACTGACTTAGCCGATTTTACAGCGCGTCTGCGTCATTTTGCAGCGAAGTTGCAGCCAACTCCCGCTGCACGACACTGTAGGGACAAAGTTTTCGTTCACAAGGACCTTTTTGCTTCCAGCCACGTATTCCTGAGGGAATAAGAAAGAAGTATAAGAAGCGCTTTGCAGCCCGCATACACTGGGCCGTACGAGGTCATTGAACGTGGTCCTAAAGTTTTTAAAATTTTTGTTAAGGGCAAACATGTCACCGTTTCTGTGTACCGACTAAAGTCCGCTTACTTGTTGGTCGACACACAAGTGTCATCCCCACCACCTACTGTAGTTCAACCATCTCCCGTTTCTGCCGAACCGACCATTAAAACCACTAAATCTGGTCGCAAGGTTCGATTCCCGGATTATTATCGCCCGTAGGACGGTGTCTGGGGGGGAGTGATGTGGCGACCTGCCTAACTACATTTACTAACTTTATATTAACAAGTACTAATAATTATAATACATTTTACAAACAGTAACACAATACAATAATACACTTATAATTATTTACAATACTTAACTAATATAATAACTAAAATAATAACAACAATATTTATTTACACCTCATTAATACTATCACCATAACTATCTCACGTCATAAATTGCATCTATCCGAACGCCGGATAAATGACGTGCCAGCTGGTAGAATTGTATTACGGAACCGCGCGCATCGCCAGCGCATTGTGACGTCGTCCTTGGGGCGGAGCTTAGGATGCGCCCGCGCGCTGACCTTCGAGAGTCGCCAGTCAAGATCCTACTGTCCGACGCGAAGCGCACGCTCATTGCACGCACCGCTTGCCTCCGCTACCCACGCACTATTGATTGTTGCATATTTTATATTTCGCTGTGCTTTTTCTATTCTTATATTCTGTACTTGACTTTCTGTGCCTTACTTCTACGCTGTACTCTCTTCCGTGTTTCTGTGTGCCTGTGAACCCTTCTTGTACCTTCTTCTGTGTGTTCGTGAATTATATGTCGTTGAGTACAACTATCTTTCTTTTACTCGCCTACACGCCGTGAACACACGTAACTAATTATAGTGATAGTTCTAAATAGATTCCTAGTCCCTATCACTAAAGGTTTAATGTATATGGGGTCTTCATTCTTTGTACGTATATTATGTTTTACTTGATTTGTAAATGTCAAAGGAATTTGTTCACAGTAAAATATATCTTTGTATTCTTTACAAAGTGCATATATTTTGTTACGTTCTTCGTCGTTAGCGTGGTCGAGTCTTAATTTATTAAAATTTTCCTCGAGTAATTTGTCTATTTCTATGGTAGAGTCGCTTGCAGTAAAATTAGTATTACATTCAGAGTGATTGTATGGCGTCACTGAAAAAGGTCGTGTAATAGTCAATTGTCTTGGACAGTCTAAAGTATTTTGTATGACTGTAAATGCATATCCGTGATCACAATTTACTATTGCGCTTGGCATTCGTAGTCCATTTTGAAAGTCATGATAGTCAAGAATAGCGTCACCTGAATATTGGTCTACTGGTAGTTTGACACGTTGTTCTGAACGTGGTTGTATATTAATTTTATAATTTAAATTATTATTAATAATTGGAATACTAGTAGAATTAGTTCGTAAGGTTTGTTCTTTCAGATCAATAACAGCGCCTAATTGTTGTAATAGATCATTACCAATAAGTCCGTCATATCTTATATCGACATCGTATACAAAGAACTTATGCCAGTCGTTACTAACAAAAGTAGGTAAAAGTGGTATTTCAATAACTTCGTCATGGGCACTAGTAGCATGTGTACTGACTACGTGGAAATTTTCTTTGCTTATATAGTCACTGAAATATTCGTACGCTTTCCTAGGACTAATAAAAGAGCGCATACTACCCGTGTCTATCATCATTTTCGCGTCTATTAATTTTAAATTAGAATCAAAATTTAGTTCTAAGATTTCTTGTTGTTCGAGGCTATTTCCTGAAAATTTTCATCTTGAATTTCAGTTTCCATTTGCTGTTCGCAATCAATAGTTTCGTCATAATAATTTAAGTCATAGTTATATTCATCATCATAATTAGGGTAATACTCTTCGTAATAAGGCTCAAAATTTTCGGTACATAGTTCATTAACTTTGAAACCTGTGGCACATTTGATTTAGGCTGTGCTGTACGCATGGAAACGTCTGTGTTTTGCAATTGCGGTTTTTGTTGTTGAGGAACATTAAAATTAGTAGGGGGTTTGTAACCAAACTGTTGTGGTGGTTTATATCCAAATGGCTGAGGTTGAGGATGCCTATAGCCAAACGGTTGAGGTTGTGAAGGTCTATAGCCAAATTGTTGAGGTTGTGGAGGTCTATAGCCAAACTTTTGCTGCACAGGTGGTCTATAGCCAAACGGTTGAGGTGCCTTGTACCCGAATTGTTGTGTTTGGGGTACGTAGCCAAATTGTTGGCGTGATGCATTAGATGGTTGACCTTGAAGCATTTTATTTTGGGGAATACCGAAATTGAATTTTGGTGCACTCATATTACCGGGTAATAAAGGTTTGTATCCAGCTGGAGTCACTACTAACCTTGATCCTGAACTGTGAGTTTGACTTTGGGTACGGTTTTTGGCATTATACTGCTCTAAGAAATTAACTTCCTCAAGTACTAAACTCAAGGCCGCTTCCAATGTTTCGGGTGCCTTAAGTCTTACAACACGTATCATATTCTCAGGAAGATTATACAAGAATACATTCAGAGCCGTATTGTTATAAATAATAGATTTCGCGCGTTTCAAATCTGTATCATCGATCATGTTGACCTTGGACATCAGGGCTGATTGGACAATTTGGATTCTGTTACAAAATTCTAAATAACTTTCACCGGGTTTAATTTTGAAAGATTCAAGTTCAATATTTATACAAGCTTCGCTACGTGGGTCTCCAAAATGTTGGATGAGTAATTCCCGAAATGTGGACCATGTCACAATATCTTCGCGTTCTGATAGAAGTGCGGCTGCGTCGTCTCGCAAACGGCTAGTTAACACGTTATATACTTACGTAAACATTTTGTTCATGGCTTCCCTTGTATCGCTCAAGAACATATTGACACTTTTTCAAATAAAGATTGAACAGTCTTTTATCCCCATTATATAAAGGTATTAACTGAATAATTTCCTTTGGTATTTGTTCGACAGTAGGAACAGTTTCGATAGTAGGGTTCGACATTTTTACAGAGTAATGTACGACACAGATATAACACTAATAAAAAATCACAAAATTCGAAAAAATAAAACAATTAACACAAGTAAATCTAATTGAAAAATAGTATAAAGCAAAATGTAATTGCTAAGAGTTTTAAATTGATTTTAATATTATATGTATGTATAAAATTTATATTATTATATAAAATATGTGTAAAATCTCATACACGTTACTTTATACCTTAAAAAGAATATCTCATACACATTTAAAACACAATTAAAAGATATTTAAGCGACATTTAAAACACATTTTATAGTTATATCAGAAAAGATTTGTATTCTCTGACTTTTAACTACTCTGTATATTCTATTTATAGCACAGAGATAAGAACAATGGAACTTATAACATAAACAATTGGACACGTTATAATGAGAGAGTTTCGATCTCAAAATAATGTAATTATATTAATATAGGATATAGGAGGATAGCGGAACAAGGATTGGCGAAAAAATTCACTCACCAACCGACTGCGACTCCCATACCGGGTGTTTCTTACTCGAGCTCACGTACCAAGAGTTATTTGTTTGATTCGTCGGATTCCACTCGTCGTCGAATTTCACGCGGCGCGACGATTTAGAGTTTACCGCGGAAAATCTATGATAACTGAGTGAAATCCTACCGGCTGCGCCACTCTTGTTTCCGGAGCGGGGAAACAATTTTTGAAAAACTAATTTAATTAAAATAATGTGAGAAATTAAAAACAAGATATATGTGTAGCCGATTCGGAGGCTGTTTTAATTCTGTCTTGTTTACGAGCGTTAGACCCTCAGGAGAGACACATCCGTTGGGCCCGGCTTATCTTACTTCTAAGAATTGTCAGCATTCTGCTGGTTAAGCATAAACTATATTCTAAACTTAATCTAAGGCTGAAGGTGTGGGTGTTACCAAAACTACTTCGAAAACAATAACAACAAAAATAATAACAATAAAAACACTAACAACTCAAAACCGGAACAATAACAAGTTTCGCTTCTGAGTGTTTTGAGTCAACAGTGTTTCTCAATTGCTCCTCAAAATTTAATGTAAATGCGTGTTAAAAGTGATTGATACCAGTGCTGTTATATATCCCCGTGTGGCTGGTGAAACAATCTACACAGAGGTGCCTTTAGAATTTTAGAATTTCAAAAACTGAGTGAGTAACAAGCAAAAAACTTTCAAATATACTAATTAACGGCTAGTTGTCCCTGACGTAGGGCAACCCGCAGCTCGCTCGCTTCTACGCACACATAGACAGTTTCGCATGTACACGCACACTGCACCTGCACCGACTGCTTGCTTCTACCCGAGGAAGTGCCTTTATTAGTGTGCAATATTCCCTTCAATACTGACCAAAACTTTGTTACCGCGCTCAAGCTATTAACCTATTACATTATGGCTACTAAAAATACCCAGCGCAGAAAACCTACCCAACAACAAGAACTCGACCAAGCGGATGAAACTACTTTACCAAACATCACTAGTACATCGCTGAGAGAAATAATACGCCAGGAAATTGACCGCGCATTACAAGATTCAATACAAAAACTTGTCAAGGAACAATTCAATCACATCAATGAATCGATTGCCAATTTGCAGCAATCTTTAAACTTCTTTAATTCGCAGTATGAGGTGATTAAGATTAACCTTGATTCGAAAACTACCACCATAGATAAACTAGAGAAGGATAACATAGTGCTCCAGAATGAAATCAAGGATATTACTAAGCGCCTAAATCTGATGGAGCAGCACGCTCGTTCGAATAATATTGAACTGCATTGTGTACCAGAACATAAAAATGAAAACCTTGTAAGTTCCGTCCTTCATCTGAGCAATATAATCGGCTGCAAAATTGGCGACACGGATATACAATATTGCGCAAGGATCGCTAAAATCAACAGGCAAAATAGCAGACCTAGATCGATTTTGGTCAAATTCAACAGTCCTCGACAGCGCGACACTTTCTTGGCCGCGTCGATGAATTACAACAGGAAGAACCCTAAGAGTAAGTTGAATTCGAGTCATCTAGGCATTAGCGGCGATAACCCGTCACCGATATATGTAGCCGAACACCTGTCAGCGGATAACAAGGCACTTCATGCAGCAGCACGGGTCCGCGCTAAAGAACGCGGCTACAAGTTCGTGTGGGTCCGCAATGGGCGGATATTCATGAAAAAAGATGAATTATCTGAGGGTCATGTCATTAACGATATAGAAAAACTCAAATCATTGTCCTAATTCTCTATGTATATTGATAATTATTTTTATTCACTATTATTATTGCGTGTTATAGTGTACTTAAAAAACTTAAATTTAATTTAAAATGCTATTATCAGAATACCAGAGGACTACGAACTAGTCTCTCAGATGTACGACAGCAAATTTACAATTCTGACTACGATGTATATGTCCTTACAGAAACCTGGTTTTCTAGTGATGTTTTAGACCAAGAACTTTTTACCACTAATTACACGGTATACAGGAGGGATCGTGAAACATCTATCCTTAATAATCATAAAAGTACGGGCGGCGGTGTACTGATAGCAGTGTCAAATAAACTAATCTCTCGTAGGGTGCCTGAATGGGAGAGTAACTGTGAAGATCTTTGGGTCACGTTACAATTACAATCTATTGAGACGAGTGAGATCAAACTATGCGGTGTCTATTTACCTCCTCCAATAACCACTGAAGTGATAGAACATTTTACAGAAAATTGTAACTTAGTAATGTATAATAATCCTAATAGCTCAACTCTAATTATTGGTGACTTTAACTTAAGCTGTATTGACTGGACACAATCAAATGCCACCGAACCCTGTACTGTTGTTTCTAGTTCTAATTCCAATCACATTAAAGACATTTTCTTAGATTTCATTGCTCTGAACAACCTGTACCAATATAACGGCGTCAAAAATTTTCAACATAAAACTTTAGACTTGATACTCTCTGACATCGAGGAAATAAAAGTAAACAATTGTCCAAATCCCATCAGACAGATAGATAAATACCATCCAGCAATTGAAATTTCTTCAGAGTTATCAATGACAGTTAAGGGTAGAATCAAGCCGATAATGAGATTTAATTACTTCAAAGCCGACTATGAAAAGATCATCAAATCCTTAGAAGATGTGAACTGGAGTGCTCAATTTGATTCTATCACTGACATCAATTCCCTAGTGGACATATTTTATAGTAAAATAAAGGAAGTAATAAAAATTTATGTACCGGAAACACTTAAATTTACCGGTAAATATCCTCCTTGGTATAGTAAACAACTCACCAAACTGTTAAAAACTAAACTCAAGCTGCACAATAAAATCAAAAAATTTAATAATCCTTTAGATGTTATCGAATTTCAGTACGTCAGGAAAGAGTGTGGTACGCTTATAAAGCAATGTTACAATCAATACATAGGCAATATTGAAAACGCAATTGCAAAACACCCAAAGCTTTTCTGGTCTCACATAAAAAACCTGAGAAAGTGCAGTTCGTCTTACCCTTCACAAATGATTCTAGGGGACCAAAAATGCAGTAACCCCAAAGACATATCAAACTTGTTTGCTGACCAGTTTTCTTCAGTTTTCGAGCCAGATATTAATACATCGTCGTGTCCTGCACCACCCATCATCCATTCCGAACTTCCATTCTTTATAATATCACCCGAAATTGTTGAAAAAAAACTCTCAGGGCTCGATATTTCGAAAGGTGCTCGTCCCGACAGTATACCCCCTACCTTCTGGTCTCGTTGCGCAAAAACACTTTCTCCTCCACTGTCACATATTTTTAACACATCTCTCAAATCGGGCGTATTCCCCAATGAGTGGAAGAGAGCGAGGATAGTCCCAATCCATAAAAGTGGTAAACGTGAGCTAGTTTCAAATTATCGTCCGATATCTATTCTATCTACGCCGTTCAAAGTATTCGAATCTATTATATACGCTGAAATCTATGCCTACGTTAAGAACTCTCTATCAGTCAATCAACATGGTTTTATGGTAAAAAGATCAACAAACACCAATCTTATTACTTACATAAGTGATCTATCAGCTGCTGTTGATCAGGGTCTACAGGTTGATGCTATATATACTGACTTTACCAGGGCTTTCGATAAAGTGAGTCACAGTATACTTCTACAAAAACTGCAGTCCCTTGGCATTACAGGCTCATCTTTGAATTGGTGTAAATCATATCTAACCGAAAGACCAGCTTCGGTAGTCATGGATGGTGAAGAATCACGGACATTTTTTGCATCGTCTGGGGTACCACAAGGCTCGAACTTGGGTCCTTTATCTATACTTATAATAAATCTGTAGAGAGGTCAAGGTCAGGTTTTTTCTGTCTGTCCTCCGTCTGTATGTTACGCTGCCACGTAAAAACTACCTATTAGAATGCACTGAAATTTGGTATATGCATAGAATAAGTAGTGGAGCAACTTATAGGATACTTTTTATCGCATAAAATTTCATAGATTTTTAGAAAATTGAAAAAAATACGTAGAAATCGTTTGAACCTGCGTTTCCCTATAGAGACCATAGATGGCGTTGCAATATTTCACAACATTCGCATAGTGAACGCGGCGCCGGCCGTATCGATACCTGTTGTCGCACCAACCAATAGATGGCGTTATAGTCTGCGACAAAGCATGTAATTTTCCTTATTAATTTATTTTGATGGCATAATTGTAAAAAAAATACCTTTGAAACAGGCTATACATTTATAAGATTTTCAAACATAAATGTTGTATGATATAAATTACACAAAAATGTTGGTTTACGTGGGTCCGGTGCGATCGGGATATCCTAGATGGCAAACCAATGCAAAGTAATTTCGTTTGTTGTCGTTGTTCGCCGCAACTAACAGATGGCGTTGCAGTTCGTAACAAATAACCAAATTAATTGGTTGCATTAAGGAAATAAATTGGATAGCTATGAATCAGACTATGTGATAAGTTTTAAAAAATAAACAACGGATGATATATAAAAAATAATTACGGGTTACGTTTCGTACGTATCATCGCAAGTATACATTAAATATTACGCGTGTGAAGAGCTCCGGCGCAGATAGGTCTGTCGGTACCTATAATAATATTCTGAATCCAGACGGGTAAGCAGTGGTTAGTCTATAATAAGGTATTATATTTTACGCTGTAAACTGGTACGGATACAGACGAGAGAGGAAAAGAAGGTAACCACAGGAAATCAGGCCTGCCTGAGCCTGTGTCACATTGTGTGTTCTTCGGGTCCCTTTCGTAAATAACCATTAGATGACAAAGAGTTGTTAGCATTTTTATGTGCAGGTGTATCGAGTGCTTCGCAATTCGCGTGCTCAAACCAATAAGCAACAGTACGAAATTCACGCGAGCGGAGCCGCACGGGTCAGCTAGTTTTTTTATATATTTATAAACGATATAACTGATATGTTTACTAATTCCACTCCGTATCTTTTTGCGGACGACTTAAAATTAATCCGTATAATAAGACAGGAAGCTGATGTGCAGTTACTTCAATCAGATATTGATAAACTTAACCAGTGGTGTAATCTCAATAAGATGGACTTAAACTGCACTAAATGTGTTCACATAAAATTCACGCGGAAACATAATATAACACAGTCCACTTACAACATACAAGGGAATTTACTGCGGGAGCAAAATGTGATAAGGGATTTAGGGGTCTATTTGGACAGCAAATTATCTTTTATTCCGCATATAGACAACATACTTGCAGCGTCTCATAGAGCTCTAGGGTTTGTCATTCACTCTTCAAGAGAATTTAGGAAACCATCCACCACGTTCCTCCTCTATAACTGCTTGGTTAGAGCAAAACTAGAGTACTGTAGCAGTTCTTGGAATCCCAGCTATCAAGTGCATGTTGCTCGAATAGAAAGAACGCAAAAAAGACTGGTTCGACATGTGACATTTCGAGCAGGTATTTTGAGGGGCTTAAAATCCTACAGTGACAGACTTCACCACTTCAAGATGATGTCTCTCGAATCTCGGCGCACTCTCATTGATATGATATTTTTGTACAAACTACTCAATAATTACATTGACTGTCCAGGTCTTCTTAGGAAAGTATTCATAAATGTGCCACACAGAGTTCCTCGATATCCCTGCGCGCTACTAAGAGCCCCGCGACACAGAACAAATCTGGGTAGACACTCGCCTATTGCCCGATTAATCAACCAATATAATACCATATCGGGGTTCTGTCAGGACGTAGACGTCTTTGGTAACACTCTGCCAAAGTTCAAGAGTAACATTATCAATTATTTACAGAGCATTCATAATGTTTAATACCTCGATTTTTTTTTTGTTTAACTTCACACACTACTCAATTTAATGTTGTTATTATTCTGTATAGTCTATTTATCTTGTTTAATATTTTGTAATTCTATTCAATGTAAACACTGTATCTACTAATATAATTTTAATTTGCAATTAATTTTAAAATTTGAATGCTGTGATCTCCTGTAATTGAGAAAGCACTTAACTTTTATCTCACATTGCAT
Organism: Anticarsia gemmatalis; assembly: GCF_050436995.1. Taxonomy (NCBI): domain Eukaryota; kingdom Metazoa; phylum Arthropoda; class Insecta; order Lepidoptera; family Erebidae; genus Anticarsia; species Anticarsia gemmatalis. Next base: position 8,945,846 of record NC_134775.1, read on the forward strand.
GTAATTCTGTTTTTGTAAAGTGTATTTCTTGTTGGAGATCCATAATAAATAAATAAATAAATAAATAAATAAATAAATAAATAAATAAATAAACAAATAAACAAATAAACAAATAAACAAATAAACAAATAAACAAATAAACAAATAAACAAATAAACAAATAAACAAATAAACAAATAAACAAATAAACAAATAAACAAATAAACAAATAAACAAATAAACAAATAAACAAATAAACAAATAAACAAATAAACAAATAAACAAATAAACAAATAAACAAATAAACAAATAAACAAATAAACAAATAAACAAATAAACAAATAAACAAATAAACAAATAAACAAATAAACAAATAAACAAATAAACAAATAAACAAATAAACAAATAAACAAATAAACAAATAAACAAATAAACAAATAAACAAATAAACAAATAAACAAATAAACAAATAAACAAATAAACAAATAAACAAATAAACAAATAAACAAATAAACAAATAAACAAATAAACAAATAAACAAATAAACAAATAAACAAATAAACAAATAAACAAATAAACAAATAAACAAATAAACAAATAAACAAATAAACAAATAAACAAATAAACAAATAAACAAATAAACAAATAAACAAATAAACAAATAAACAAATAAACAAATAAACAAATAAACAAATAAACAAATAAACAAATAAACAAATAAACAAATAAACAAATAAACAAATAAACAAATAAACAAATAAACAAATAAACAAATAAACAAATAAACAAATAAACAAATAAACAAATAAACAAATAAACAAATAAACAAATAAACAAATAAACAAATAAACAAATAAACAAATAAACAAATAAACAAATAAACAAATAAACAAATAAACAAATAAACAAATAAACAAATAAACAAATAAACAAATAAACAAATAAACAAATAAACAAATAAACAAATAAACAAATAAACAAATAAACAAATAAACAAATAAACAAATAAACAAATAAACAAATAAACAAATAAACAAATAAACAAATAAACAAATAAACAAATAAACAAATAAACAAATAAACAAATAAACAAATAAACAAATAAACAAATAAACAAATAAACAAATAAACAAATAAACAAATAAACAAATAAACAAATAAACAAATAAACAAATAAACAAATAAACAAATAAACAAATAAACAAATAAACAAATAAACAAATAAACAAATAAACAAATAAACAAATAAACAAATAAACAAATAAACAAATAAACAAATAAACAAATAAACAAATAAACAAATAAACAAATAAACAAATAAACAAATAAACAAATAAACAAATAAACAAATAAACAAATAAACAAATAAACAAATAAACAAATAAACAAATAAACAAATAAACAAATAAACAAATAAACAAATAAACAAATAAACAAATAAACAAATAAACAAATAAACAAATAAACAAATAAACAAATAAACAAATAAACAAATAAACAAATAAACAAATAAACAAATAAACAAATAAACAAATAAACAAATAAACAAATAAACAAATAAACAAATAAACAAATAAACAAATAAACAAATAAACAAATAAACAAATAAACAAATAAACAAATAAACAAATAAACAAATAAACAAATAAACAAATAAACAAATAAACAAATAAACAAATAAACAAATAAACAAATAAACAAATAAACAAATAAACAAATAAACAAATAAACAAATAAACAAATAAACAAATAAACAAATAAACAAATAAACAAATAAACAAATAAACAAATAAACAAATAAACAAATAAATAAATAAATAATAAACAACAGTTCACACACGACACGACGAATAGGACATAACGAACGACACCGGTAAAGAGCTTCCGTCTTCCGCGAGCGAATTGCTCGAACTATCATTCAAAGAAAGCCGCCGGCGCGGGCGCCTCTCCGCTCACTCGTGCCGCCCCTCGCCCGCGCCACCCGCTCCCTCCGCGCCGTCCGCGCGCGCGCCGCCGATTTGGTGACGATCGACGAGTTAGGATCCCAGCGAGAGATTAGATTCAATAAAATATTGATGTGGCATTACTATTTTTACTTGTCACAGTTGTTACTGGTTGCATTGTAGTTTTATTCAAATACCAAATAACATTACAAACATTATTCATGTAAGTTTAAAATACTTTGATATTTATAACATAAAATCAGCTTAAAATAAATAAAATAAACACGAAACGTTTATTTAATTAAACCATAAAAAATGTAGGTACAATAACAATGATAACAATCAATATCCATTAATATTCTTATCAGAGAAACTAACCTATCATAATTCATAATCCCCGGAGAATTACTTAGCATCCATTTTGTCGCATGATCGCATCCCATCTATGTAACATCCACGCGCGGTCGCGGCGTCACTACGGCCATCTACTTTTCGAGTCGCACCGCGCTTGTATGAAGTACCTGTAAATGAGCGTGTAAATATCGAATAGAATTTTGCAAGAACAAATGGAACAAAGCGACAATACATGTTAAATTGTTTATTAGAGATTTTTATAGCGCTAAAGAATATCAATAGGATTTTTTGTCGTTCTGTATGTATTTGTACGTGTAATAATAAGATATCACACATTTAAAATCTTATGAATTTACCTTTTATCAGAGAGCGGGATAATTATGTCATTTTCATTTTTAACATAGAACAAATACTAAGTAACGCTGCATACTAGTGAGTGTGAGGCTGACAGCTGTGTGCGTAATCGTGTCTGTGTGGCGCGCGTAGGTACGCGGCATGACGTCGACCGTCGCGGCCGGCCGCCGCCGGCGCGGTGTCGTTGGCCGCGCGCGAACAGCTGATAGCGAATTTATACGTTGTTTTAATCCATTGCTGTTTTTTGTGAAAAACAGTAATATGACGGATTTTTTTTCCTATTCATGTTGCATTGTGTAGTATTAACGAGATAATACCAAAAAAAAAATAAAAAAAACGCATAAAAATCGGAAAAATCAAGAAAAAACTGATGAAAATTTTCAACGCCATAAGCACCAGAATCGTGTCTAAAGTCATTTTTTTTCGTTTTCGGTAGGCTGTCTGTTACACCCTGTATAGGGTGTCGATTTATTTATTTATTTTAAACTTTATACAAGGTGTAACACGGTCTACGTATTCGCCCGCGGCCAACACACCGCACGGGCGGCGGCCGGTCGCGACGGTCGACGTCACGCCGCAAGTACCTACGCCCGCCTCACAGACACGATTACGCACACAGCCGTCAGCCTCACACTCACTAGTCTGCAGCGTTACTTAATATTTGTTCTATGTTAAAAATGAAAATGACATAATTATCCCGCTCTCCAATAAAAAGTACATTCATACGATTTAAAATATGTTATATCTAATTATTACACGTACAAATACGTACAGAACGACATAACACCCTATTGATATTCTTTAGCGCAGCAAAAAATCTCAAATAAATAAACAATTGGCCATAGTTAAACGGAAAGGATCCAACCCACACTATGGGTAAAATGAGTTATGTATACCAAAACACTCCTTGAAGTTAAAATTTTAATATCACGAAAACAATCCAAGTAAAATTCAAACCCACCATGAAGTTATAGTCCTGAGTTAGTCCCCAAAGTTAAAGTGATCTGAACTTAAAAGTTAAATATCTCGAAACTACGTCTGTGTGGGTTGGATCGTTTCCGTTTAACTATGGCCAATTTAACATGCATGCTGAAGTACTGATTTAAGTCGCAAACTTAAGAGGAAGATTATTAAAGAAATGGTATCGTCGCTTTATTCCATTTGATCTTGCAAACTTCTATTCCATATTTACACGCTCATTCATACTTCATGCAAGCGCGGTGCGTCTCCTTTGCCGAAAATTAGGTGCTGAGTACCTACCTACCTACTTCTCCGGGGTTTATAAATTATGATAAGTTAGTTTTTCTGATAAGAATATTAATGTATATTGATTGTTATCATAGCGATGATAACAGTGCATTTTTTATGGTTTAGTTAAATAAATGTTTCGTGTTTATTTTATTTACTTTAATCTGATTTTGTGTAATTAATAGCAAAGTATTTTAAACTTAGATCAACATTTTTTGTAATGTTATTCGGTATTTGAATAAAACTAAAATGCAATGAGTTACAACTGTATCAAGTAAAAATAGTAATTCGTCGCAGTCATAGGTCAAAGTGCCACATCAATATTTTATTGAATCTAATCTCTCGCTGGGAACCTAACTCGTCACTCGTTACCAAATCGGCGGCGCGAGCGCGGAAGATGCGGGGGGCGCGGGTGGCGCGGGCGAGGGGCGCCGCACTTTGGATTGAAAATCGGCTGTAGAAGACATAGGATCTCGATGTCGTAAATGTTATTTTTTTTAATGGAAATGTCTTCTACTAATCATTACTGTTCCATAAAATGTATCATCATGTCATCAACCGTCCTCAAATTGTTGATTCACGGAGGGGACATAATTGCAGTAAATGCTATTGTACCAATTGGAAGTCTTTCGGAAGAAGTTTCAGAGGCCCAAAACAAAGATTATAGGAGGTTCAGAGAGCACCATTCGAGTAATACGATTTTGTGATTTTTTAGAAAGTTTTGGTTTAAGCATAAAAAATATAGTAAATTACACTTGTTATAGTCAAATACAGTTGTTATACTTAAGCATTAAAATGTATCATAAACAAAATTTTTTTTTTAAATTTGACGATTGTTAGAAAATCGCAAGTGATGCCGCGATATAAAGTACCCATGACAAAAAATAGTACTATATCAGTGTGCAAGGATATAACGGCCAACCTTGTGATTCCAGAGATATTCTTATTTTTCATGTCAGCTCCATACGTTTTTTCTTAACAAAATTATAACTCTTCCATTTGTGCATACAATTACTTCATATGACATTTTATAGAACAGTAATGATCAGCAGAAGACATTTCCATAAAAAAATAACATTTACGACATCGAGATCCTATGTCTTCTACAGCCGATTTTTGATCCACCGTGCGGCGCGAGTTTGCGGTGCGGCGCCGCACATAGGAGTATTTTCATTATCTACGCAGCCAAAAGTCAATATAACAAACTTAAAGAAATGATACGACATTCGACTACCTGAGGCAGGGGACATTCCAACGAACAATAGGAAAAAAAAAATACACATTTGTAAGGGCAGGCCTTTACATATACTGTTAGACTGTTATGTGAAATAAAACTGTTACTGTTTGAAACGAGTAAAACTGTTTAATTGAAAATACTTAAAAATACTCCAATAAAAATGTTGTAAAAATAATTAAAATGAACTGTTATAAAATACTGTTAAAAATGTTTGAGCCCGATGTTCACTAAAGACTCACTCACGTACGCAAGTACGTGACAAAAGTAATCTTAATTTTTTACTAAATTAACAATTTTGATCTAGGCCAACAATGTACGGTATTGCTGACCGTACATCTTGGCAGGGGCAAAAAAAAAACTAACTATAAAAAAAAATTAAGAGAACAATAAATTAATTTAAAACTAATAATAAATTCAAAATGTTATAAACGTTATCTTATTTGTAATTAAACTTCTACTAAATGTTAAAGTTCGGGTTTCTATATGTATTCAATTCTATATCGTCTGATGATGTTGCCCTCGGTGGCTTCGGTGGTGATCCTCTGGTGCTGGCTGCGACGGCGATGCTGCCCCCACGTTTGCAGTACACGTAGAGTCCTCCCAGGACGATTATTGTTAATACTAGACAATGTCATGTTGCGACATTTCAATCTGTTCAGATTCCTTCTTCAACTCCTTCAGGGAATTGTTTAATTGTTGATAATTGTTTTTAGCGATCTGTGTATTTAATTGTACCGTTGATAAATCTATTGGCTGTATTGTTATAAGATTGTTGATGTCAGATATTTGTGGTATTGCTGGATTCATATAAATGTTATTTGTGTAGGACAGGTGGGTAAAGTATGTTTCCTCTCCGTTTCTCACTACACATCCTTCCTTGACTTCTATAATGCCTGTAGAATTTATTGTTTTTGAAGTCATTAGCTTATCACAAATTATTTGTATTTGACACCTATGGCAGCATACATAAATCCAAGTGTTCGGTTTTTGTAGCGGTGTCCATTTGTTAATACAGCCTTCTGATCTGTAGTTACACTTGGATAAGGTTACATTTGTTATAGAACCAATTTCGCATGGAATTTGATGGTTCCGCATGTTGAGTGTTGGATTTTTAATTGAACAGATATATGTTGTGAGTTCTATTTTCATGCAATTTTCAAGGTCTTTAGCAGTGAGTTGCATATATGTTTCTTTTCTAATATTAACCGCAATATATTCAGAACTTGTTTGCATTACAAGTGATTGTTGATTGTTAGTTATCGTAGGAATCGGAACTGTTTGATAGATAGTGAACTGATTGTCACTTGTTAAAGGTAATGTCATTTCTATGATAAAATAGTTTTCTATTATCCTGGACTTGACTTTCAGTAATTTGTATAGGTCGGCTAGCTGACTTTGTACGCTATCGACTGGAAATATGGCTATCGCTATGTGAGGGCAGTTGACCCGAAATGAAATTGAGTTCCTGCAAAAGTTGACTTTGTGGTAAAAGTCGAGTGTCCACATGACCGTGGTGAATGTTAATAGCTGTGTCTAAAAGCATGGTCTGGATGTAACGCAATTTCGATAGAATAATGTTAGTGGTCACTGCCATAATGTTGAAATAGTCCATAGCTTGTTCTTCCTGAAGAGCCTTGCCCAAATTTTGTAAATAAATATCGGTATTGTTAAGATGTTTAGATAAAAGTTCAAACTGTGTGTTCATTGCCTCTTCATTTCGTTTTAAAATGTTATTATGTGATTCAATTATTGACGTTTGGCCCTTAATTAAATTCAACAAATGATTTTTGTCACGATGTAATTTTTCTATGTCCTGTTTGTACTGTTCAGCAAATCTCTCGTCCAGTACGCCGAATAAGCTGTTTGCCAGATAGCCTATTCCATTAATGAGACCGCGGCAATTTCGGTTTGTTATCTGCCCATGATGTGTTTGCAACATGTGATTATTGTGATCAAGTTCATCGAGATCCTGTTTAAATGCCGTTACAACTGTTTTGCACAAAGTTTGATACCCGAATTGCTCACACCTTTCTCCCAGGTGTTCTGCAACCCGATGTACATTTTTTATGCCAAGCCAATAAGATGTCATATTATAATACGTAACAATCTTCCAGTCATCATGTACGCTTTGTTAATTTCCTATTTTATCAAAATAGATTGCTCTGTGCGGTTCAAACGGTGTGATATTTATGAACTCACTATCTTGTTTTGTGGGATGAACTAATGTTAATAAGGTTACTAGCATACATAATAGGCTAGACTTTATTCTACGAGATCTTTGTTTATGTTTAGTGCTATGTTTGTTTGGTTCTTCCTCTGTGGAAGGTGGTGTAGTGTCAGGTTTTTCTGTGCAAGATTCTGTAATTGGGAGTTTAATTAATTTTGTTATAGGTCGTGTAAGTAGCCCCGACTTTGTTTTCATGGTAACGACCCTGACCAAGTTATCCCTTCCGGGATGGACCTCCTGTATTCTGCCAAGCGCCCATTTCGCAGGAGGGAGATTATCTTCTTTAATCACCACAATATCCCCGGTTACCAGGTTGTTTGTTTGGTGTAGCCATTTACTTCTAATTTGGAGTTGTTGTAGATATTCCGAAGACCATTTTCTCCAAAAAACTTGTTGCATTTGTTGTAATAACTGCCACCTACTGCGGAGGCTAATGTGTTGCTCTTCTAGAGATTTTTCTGGTACAAATGTTGATGGTCGGCCGATCAAAAAATGCGATGGAGTCAAGTAATCATGTCCTCGACGTCTTCTGTTAAAGGACAAAGTGGTCTAGAATTCATACAAGACTCAATCTGTGTCAGTAATGTTAGAAATTCCTCGTATGTTAATTTTTGTTCTCCTAAGACGCGTTTCAGATGGTATTTCATGGACTTCACTGCAGCCTCCCAAAGTCCTCCTGCAGTGGGCCAACTGGGGGCGTTGAAATGCCACTCTATTCCTAATTCAGTGTTTCTACGTGTCAAGGAATCGTTGTGTAATGTTTGAGAACTTTGTAACTGTTTTGCTAACTCCTATTTTAGCTCCAATAAAGTTTGTTCCATTATCGGAGTAAATATGTTTTGGGCACCCTCGTCGCGCAACCATGCGGTTGAGAGCAAGTAAAAATGTTTGTGTTGATAAATCTGTTGCTAATTCTAAATGTACGGCCTTTGTTGTCATACAGACAAACACAACAATATAGCCTTTGCTTGTTTTAACGCCTCGGCCCTTGTTCAACTTGACGTCAACGAATCCTGTGAAGTCTACTCCAGTGTGATAGAAAGGTGGTGATGGTGTTATCCTCTCGCTAGGTAAATCAGCCATCAGTTGATATTGTTTTCTTAGGTTGAATCGGCAGCACTTCACGCATTTTTGTAAATGTTTTTTGACGGTGTGGTTACCTCCTATTATTCAATATTTTTGTCCTAATGTAGCTAAAGTCAATCTCGCCCCGCCGTGTAATGTAGTAATATGTGCGCGATCGATCAGAAGGCTCGCTAATTTACTGTTCTTTGGTATAATAATCGGATGTTTGGTTTCTTCAGGCAATGTTGAATACTGAAGCCTTCCACCGACGCGTAACATGTTCTGCTCATCAAGGAAAGGATTTAATTTTATAAGGCCACTGTTTTTGCTCACCTTCCCCTTTGTTTTTAATTCTTTAATTTCTTGTTCTTAATGCTCCTTCTGTACATGTTTTATAATTGTGTCAGTGGCGCGTCGAATTTCACCGAGTGTTATGTTTGATTTTGTGTAGCAATGTCATTCATGTTAGCGCCGGCGCTACTACGATTGTTTCGTGATGTATTTGTTATGAAACGAGACACCCAGGCCAAAATACGTATGACCCTTGAAATACAGCTGTTTTTAATAAGTTTCATGTGGCCCATTTGTTCGTATTCTTCTATAAACTCTTTATAATTACTCGCAAAGGCGGGGTTTCTTGCCATTTTTCTTTCTAAGTGTTGAAATTGAGCGATGGCTTGCGGTTTGGATGTTCCCAATTGTTCTGCTAGGTTGTCCTTAAGGGGTAGCTGGACCTGATATCTCCCATCAGGCAAGCGTGTTGTTGTTTCTTTGTATAACTGTTCACACATGTTGTTGGGGTCACTCTCCTCCTTATGTTCTTGTAATGACTCTTGTTCCCAGAATTGAGCAAGATCCTGAATGTTGTTAACTATTACGTGACAGTTAAATGTTCTATAATTACCACATACTATCCACCCTAGTTGTGTTTGTTGGGCGATAATGGATGAACTATTTGATCTAATGAGGCCTTCTAACAATATTTCAGAATATACCTCGGCTCCTAGGAGCAAATCTATGTCCTGGGACATATTGAAACTGGGATCCGCTAGTTGCAAATGTTGTATACCTATGTTTAAATGTTGTTTTGTCGAATGTTCGACTTGGCAGTTTATTTGTTATGGACTTCATAATAAGTGCGTTAATGCTAATGTTAAACTTGTTGTATAAATCGTGGCACTTAAGATGAAGCACTCCCTTACACTTAGATGTGGGTGAGGCACCAATACCCGACACCACAGCACTCATTTTATCTCGCTTTAACTGTAATCTTTGGGCGGCGTTCTCAGTAATCAGGCTCACTTGAGACCCTTGATCTACTAGGGCACGTAATGTTATCGGAGTGCCATCATGGGCCACCACCTTGAGTAGGGCTGTGGCCAACAGCCCCAACAGGACTTCATTCGAATTGTCATTTGCTAAATGCGTGTTCATACGGTGACCTACACCAGACTTGGACTTTGTTTCCGCATTCTTAATTGCATCATGCAATATGCTGTTATGCGGTTCTGCGCACTGTTTGCATTTTTTCGACGACCTACATTTTTCCCCGTTATGACTAAATAGACAGTTTAGGCACACATGTAGGTTTTTCGCAGTTGACAGCATCTCTTCCGGTGACATAGATAAGAATTCTCTGCAATTGTAAAGTCCGTGCTGTTTATTGCATTTCGGACAAGTTATAAGGAAATTATGAAATGTTTTGTTGTTTTGAAATGTTCTCGGCACGTTCCTTGCTTGAACTTGATGTTTCTGATGTTGTACTTCCGGTTTAGAATTGTATGTTCTCTGTTGACTATTTTGGTGTTGACTGTTAATATTGTTTCGGGGGCGGTTGGGGTCCATATTTGTTTCCATGGACATAAATCTGTTTTCAATGAATTTTAGGAATTCGGTTAAAGTGGGCATTACTTTAGGGTCCTCCAATGACTCCTTAAGGATTGGCTTGTTTCAGCATCAAGCTTTTGCATTACAATATGAACCACTAAGGGGTCCCATGTTGTTGTATCAAAGTGTAGGTTTTTTATGGCGTTAATGCATTCGATTGTAGTGTCGTGCATTTTTTTGAGTTGATATGCAGACGGGGTATGTGACTGCCTCCGTGGCGCAGTGGTTTAGGTCACCACGCCGATACCACTGCATCGGGAGGTCGTGGGTTCGATTCCCACACGGAGCAATTATTTGTGCGATCCACAAATAATTGTTTCGGGTCTGGTTGTGCTTTGTGTCCGTTGTTTGTATGTTTGTAAAAGTCCCCGCGACACAAGAGCAATTCTTAGTGCGGGAGTTGTCTTTTTTTAAGATAAGATAAGATATTGGGCTGATTTAGGAGGATGTTAGCTTGGTACGTGAATAGGAGCCTTTTGTTATCATACCTTTGTTGAAGGATCTGCCAACAGGTCTCGTAATGGAGAATGTTAACAAATTTGGATTATTAGCTCTCCATATTCTCTGTTAAAAATAAAAAATACTAGTGAAAGAATTACTTTGATACGTCAATTAGTTTCCGATTTATAAGTAAAACAATTTGTAACCGCGCGAGTCGGTGTGACGTCATTGTACATTACGCTAAGTCTGGCTCACATAGGCTTTTTAATAATATTTATTTATTATTACACTTTAAATGTAATAAGCAGACGAAAACACAACAAAATACTGCATAAGCTATTACATCTACGGCTGGAGACTTGATATTAAGCGGGACGCGGCCCGCGCGGCATGGTGTACTATGACGTCACGCTGTTAGCGGGACTCGATATTTTTTGAAACTTTGAATGCTTGTAAAATCGAAACTACTTGGTATTTTTGTCTAAAACAAAAACTAGTTTTCATGTACATGTACAGGCTTTACTGAGTCAAAATTTCAAGCGATTTGGCATACCTAGTAACATTCTCCATTGTCGGCGCTAATGTTCAAATGTTGTATCAACCGCTCAGGCTCGCCCTTCAATTTCGATTTCAAATGTTGCATTTTTTGGGCGTTGGAGATAAAACTTTTATGATGTACGATTTCCATAAATAAATCTTTGAATGTTACCCACTGTGCAAAGTTACCGCTAAACAGTGGGAGTTCAATTTTTGGCGTCGATTTTTCTTGATGTTTGTTATCCCATATGCGTTTGTTAATCTGTTCCTTACTGAATTCATATAGCCTTTCCAACCTATTGTAATCAGCCTCAAATGCTTGGGAATCGTCTAACAGGTTGTCCATCTTCCAGTACGTACTATCGACCTTTTCCCATCTTTGTGTTATTGTTCTTAATTTGTCTTAAAGTTGCCACTTTTCTTTCAATGTTTCAATCTCCGTGTTTCGTACCGCTCTCTCAAACGCCTTGATGTTTGACCGCTGTTCGTTCATTATGTCCTTAATTCGCTGACCGATGATTTTCGCTTCGGTTGACGGGTTTTTAGACTCCTCTTCAAACTCCTCGCTCTCTTCTTGTTCTGTTAACTCTTGAGTACCTGACGTGCCAGCCTTTTCCTGTTTTTGAAACTGATTGAAAGAACCTAGGTTTTCTTCTTCCATCTTGGACAATACTCTTTGCTTCGACTTGTTTATCATACACTTATTTTCTTCATACAGTTGTTCTAGGCGGTCATACACACGATTTTCGTAGTAGGGCCCAGTCTTCTCCACCTCAAATGAACTTAATTGTATGTCATTGTTTTTGAACTCATTCCATAACTCGTTCAGCTTGTTTAACCTCTCGTCATGATACTCAATAGTGGTTTTACGGGAAGAGCTATCTTTCTTAAAGTTTTCGTTGATTCGCTTAATAGCATCTAGGATCGATGATTGAGAGTTAAGGAGCGTAGAGTAAGACATAGTTGTTGTTTATTGGTAGAAATAATAAAATTCCAGAAAAAAATCTGTAGGAAATAAAATGGAACGTGCTCACCGGGTTCTCAGCTACCAGCCCTTTGTTGGATTATTTCACTGCACCTCAATGTTCAAAATGTTATTGTTTAATGTTCACTGATATCAGGTAATGTTCGAATGTTCCAATTTTATCTACAAATCACTAGATTTCGTATTTCCTAGTTGGCCACTGCCCACTGGCAAAAGTATATTTCGTATTGCAATACTCAAGCAACTATTTATTCATTCGTTCGTTCCACTAGCTATTCATTCAATTCAGTCACAATTCGGATCATAGTAGTCTGTGGTTCGGATTCTTTGACTAATATATTAGTTATCTGTGGTTCGGATTTGTTCGCTTGGTCAGTCGGTCGGTTAGTTAGTTTCAATTCTCGAATATTGTTTTGTTTTTGTATATTTTTAGATGATTGCACGTAAAGTTCGAAATGAGTAGTGTCTGGAAATATTTTGAGAAAAAGACGAAGGACTCAGCACAATGCAAGTTGTGTTTTAAAACACTGAAGTCCTCAGGTAACACATCAAATATAAAGAAACATTTACGAAGTTGTCATCAAAATATTATTTTGAATGATGTTAGGTAAGTTTATTAGTCATTCCAGGAAGTAATTTTGTTTCAGAATGTAATTTTTTTATGCAACATGATGTTGTTATTTTTTGTTTTTTTCGTGCTTTACATGACAGGTTAAGGCCTTAGGCCATGCTGCCTTATCGATTACTTGTCAGTTTATCACTGATTCCGCCGTTGTTTAACTGATTCACACAGTTAGTTTATCATTAATGGTCTAGAATTATGCAATCCGTACTTTAATAGAGCAATTATAATATAACCACTGTTAACTAATTTTGAAAAGCACCAAAACAAAAGCTGACCACGGACCAACTCCTTCGGTCCCGCCAAAAAGTCTCTTTTTTATATTCATTCCAATTTCCATAGAAATAGGCAAATATTATACAGCCTTTGCCGATATTTTGGAATCTGTAGGTTTTAAACTTTCATTTTGTAGAAGTTACTGCATTTTTAACTACATTTTAATAGATCAATTAAAAGCTTTACAATCTGAGTAGGTATGTGATATTTTATTACTGTTTCGAGATTTTTACATTGACTACTGTGTATTTATTGCAGTGGACCAACTTCTAGGAAAAGGATAAAGACGCCAGATAGACCTGAATGTGATGATACAGTTTTCCACACCTCATCATCTGCAATTATTATTGATTCACAAAAACAATCTACACTACCGTTTGTTATAGATAGGAAAAAAGCTGGACCGAGTGATAGCAAGGATATCGAAAATAATATGGAGGAAGAAGCTGGCCCAAGTTCTGCAAAGGATGATGAAAAAAAACGGCAATCTGATATTGACACTCATATGTCGAATCCTATTTCGCGTATGTTTGAATTACGGGCTTCATTCAAAGAGGGTGGGGCTCGGCATGCTGCAATAACGAATGCCATTTTATATAATATTTGCGCTGATCTCAAGCCCTTCCACACTGTGAATAACAGAGGCTTTTTAAAATTGATGAAAACTTTAGCACCAACTTATATAGTACCATCAGACAATCATGTTAAACACCTTATCAGTGAAAAATATAATGCTATGAAAAATGGGCTAAAGGACAGACTAAGACTTCAAAATAATTTCTGTGCCACTTGTGATATTTGGACAGAAACAATGAATATGACAAGTTTCCTAGGAATAACTTTACACTTTTTGGAAGGATTGGTTCTAAAATCTTCACACATTGCCACAATAGAATTACAAGAACGTCATACGGCAGAATACATTGCCGATATGCTATTACAAGTTTTTGAAGAGTGGGGCATTGACAAGAACAACATAATAGCAATTCTTACAGATAATGGAGCAAATATGGTTGCAGCTGTCAAGAAGTTATTTGACAATAGCGCCAAGAAACATTTACCTTGTTTTGCCCACACCATAAACCTTGTAGCTGAGAAGATCCTGGCAGACAGTGAAACGACTTTATTTGTGCAAAAAGTTAGAGGTATTGTTAAATATTTCAAACGAAGTGTTGTGGCATCTGACGCTTTGAAAAAATGACAATCACTACATAGCAATAAAAACCCTAAAAAGATGATTCTGGATGTAAATACACGCTGGAATTCCTGTTATTATATGTGCGAAAGGTTTCTAGAATTAGCTCCGATATTATCAGCAGTATTATTAAGGGATTCCCAAGCACCTGCAATGCTCACTGCAACTGAAATCGCGAGCCTAAAGGAATTGGTTTTGCTGCTGCAGCCTTTAGAATATATCACACGTGCGCTGTCTGGAGAGCAATACATAACTTTGTCAAAAGTTATTCCTCTAATTAACTGCCTGATAAGTCAGGTCAATAATATGGTAGAATATACATCGCCTGTATTTCTAAAAGCGAAGGAATTGCTTCAACGGCAGTTACAAAAGAGATTTGGTGCAATCGAGCATATTTCAATTGTTGCAATTAGCACATTGCTTGACCCGCGCTTCAAAAATTTACATTTTAAAAACGCAGAAGCGTGTGCAAGTGCCTTAAGCATTCTGCGTAGGAGCATTCCTGAAAATTCTAATATTGTCTCGTCAGAATCGGAAACTGATAGTATTTCTGATGCAGATACATTAAATTTTTGGCGTGCACATAAAAAATTTGCATGTAAAAGTAGGAAGAACACGGGACATAGGGATGCTGACGAGCTGTCTCACTATATTAAAAGCCCCGTAATTCCTTTAAAATCCAACCCCATGGAGACCTGGGAAGATATGAAGGAAGTTTTTCCTGGTCTTTATAGGGAATTTAGGCGTCACGCTGTGGTTGTGGCTACCTCTGTCCCTGCCGAAAGGCTTTTTTCAAAAGCTGGGGCCATATGACTCAAACATGCAATCGTTTAAAGCCGAAGCGATTAAATGAATTATTGTTTTTAAGCGGCCGCCCAGAAGAGGAGTGGTTTTAAATTGCTTTTTTAAATATATTTTGTACTTCAGTATTTAATGTTTTATTTGCTTACATCTCCCATAGCTTAATATTTCGTTGTAATAATTATGTTTTAAAGTCCTGCATATACTCGATACTGAGTAGTATCGATACTTTGGGACCGATACTTTTTGGGTATCGATACCCGTCCTTCGATACCACATGATTACTCGGTATCGATACCCGAGGCCGATACTTCGAACCCTACCTCTGGAGTGAGAATAGTGACTCGTAAATCACTCTTCGATAAGATGAAGAATGAAAATTTACGTAATTTTGAAGAAAAGTTGTGTTTTTTAAGACACCACCTTTTCACTCAAGACGACCTTTCTGAAAGTCAGTTAAATAAACTGAAACACAATTTTGCGCATCTTAAATCAGAACTGAAGCAAAGGTGGCTTAAAGCGCACAAAAAAGAAGAGGTTTTCTTAAAAAACAACCAGCTTTGGCTGGAAGGTACTTTCGAAATTCCAGTCACAGCTACAAATCGTCAAGGTCGCCCTCGCAAATCATTTGGTGAACCTAGCGAAAGGAGCAAAAGGAGGAAAACCGAAGATATTCGCTCCAATGTAGAAGATGGTGTTTTAATTCACGCAGCACAAGTTGAATTAAGAAAATCTGGAAAACGTGATGCTTCCCGCGTACTCCAAGATATAACAAGCTCTCCGACTCGTGCAACGAAGTACAAAAAAGCTTTCGATACCTCTATGTGTGGAATATCATCGCGTCTAACCCCTATGGAAGCTTTAAAATTCTTGACTCAACTAGTGCATAATATACTATTTTTAATTTATCTACATCAATTTCATCCCCTAAACACCTTAATGCGTAGCATGCTGATGAGATTGATGCATCTATTGTTTTTAGTTCAGCTTTCCAGTTCAGTAGCTCGTCTATATGCACACCTAAAAATTTTACGTCCTTTACTAAATTAATTTTGTCGTTCAGAATAATTTCCATGTCATCTTTATTGCGTGATGTGGTTTTAAATAACATTATTAGATTTTTTGTTGTATTGATTAAAAGCTTATTAGTTACAAACCAAGTAGAAAATCTTTCAAGCAAAAAGTTTACTTTATTCGTTAGATCTTTTGAATCTTTAGCTCCTACAGATCGTTGCATTGGTATCATCAGCAAACACGGTTAGATTTGCGTCTGGCATTATATGGGTCATATAATTGAGCAGATCATTAGTGAATACAATAAATAATATGGGTCCTAAAATTGATCCCTGTGGTACTCCCTTGGCAATATTGACTAATTGATATTTTCAAATCTTACCATTGCCATTAGCTTCTGTACTTTTTACTACCACATACATTTTTCTGTTTTTCAGGTATGAAGAAAACAATTTTTTTGCATTACCTCGCACCCCGTAATGATCCATTTTAATTAGCAACAGCTCATGGTCTACCATATCGAATGCAGAACTGAGATCCAGGAAAATACCTGATACTCTCATTTTATTATTCAGCCTATTAATAATATCATCTACTAATGTATATATTGCATCATCAGTACCAACTCCTTTTTGATATCCGAATTGCCTCATATTTAGGATTCTATTTGTGTTTAAATGATTTAAAATACGAGATTTCAAAATCTCATCAAAAATTTTGATATCTATACTAATATTATAAAGCTGAAGAGTATTATAAAGCTGAAGAGTTTGTTTGTTTGTTTGTTTGAACGCGCTAATCTCAGGAACTACTGGTCCGATTTGAAAAATTCTTTCACTGTAAGATAGCCTATTTATCGAGGAAGGTTATAAGCTATACATATATATTATCACCACGCTACGACAATTAGGGGCGGAGTAGTAACGAAAAATGTTACAAAAACGGGGAAAATTATGACCCACATTCTCTCTTACGTGACGCAAGCGAAGTTGCGCGGGTCAGCTAGTCGTAGGTAAAAGGGAAATCGGCCTATAATTTTTTGGGTCCGTTTTTTTTCATTTTTTATAAATTGGTACAATTTTTGCAATTTTTAGTTGTTCAGGGAAAGTAGCCATTACGATACATTTGTTAAAAAACTCTGAAAGTGGTTTCGCAAGCAACTCTATATGTTCTTTAATTATACATATCGGTATTTCATCATACCCAAAGGATTTTTTATTTTCCATGGTACAAACATTTTTTTTTATTTCATTAGGTGTAGTAGAATCAACACACATTTCATTGCTTACCCTGTCTGTATATTGGCTAAGAAAAAACTTTGCTTGTTCCATTGAATTAGTTACAGTGGTGTTTGAGTTACTAAAATGTTTTACAAATATATCAGTAATTTCCTGTGGGTCAGCTGTAATTTTCTCACCATTCTTTATTTGTAAAGGTGCCGTATGAATACCCGATATTTTATTTCTCTTAATATTTACTAAATCCCAAACTTCTCTACAAATATTTTTTGATTCATTTATGCGATCCAATACTGCTCGTTTTTTAGCCTCGATTATTACTCGTCTGTAAATTCTTATATAGTTACTTCTGTAGTTTAATATGGTAGGATTGAGTTTATTACCATTATGTGCGCACATTAAACGTTTCATTTTACTAGATTGTCTTATACCTTTTGTAACCCATTTTATTTGATTTCTTTTCTTTGTGTTTATGTTGCATGCCTTTTTTTTAAACTATCTCTAAAAATTTTACCAAATTCTTTAAGAGATATATTTATACCTGTACAATTCCAATTCTGATTTAGAACCGCCGTTTTAAACAGTTCATTATTTTTCTGGTTGAACAGCCTTTTTTTTAACACTTTTGTTTGCATCCTATTTTCATTTGTAGTAGTCTCAAGGGAAACACTACAAAAAAGACCTCCATGACCATCAGCCAGACCATTGTGATCTACTTTGCATTCGGTAATGCAAGCATTAGATAGATTATTCAGAATATTATCAATACAAGAACTACTGTCATTCCGAATAAAAGTCGCTTTGTTAATAAGATGCCTGAAGTCATAACATGTCAATAAACTAATAAATTCAGTAATTTCTCCATCCTGTCCATGAAATCTTCAAAAATTTTTATCGATGGTACTTCGATAACAGATATACAGGGTGTAACAGACAGGCTACCGAAAACGAAAAAAAAAATGATTCTAGACATGATTCTGGTGCTTATGGCGTTGAAAATTTTCATCGCTTTTTTCATGATTTTTCCGATTTTTTATGCGTTTTTTTTATTTTTTTTCGGTATTATTTCGTTAATACTACACAGTGCAACATGAATAGGAAAAAAAATCCGTCATATTACTGTTTTTCACAAAAAACAGCAATGGATTAAAACAACGTATAAATTCGCTATCAGCTGTTCGGCCAACGACACCGCGCCGGCGGCGGCCGGCCGCGACGGTCGACGTACCTACGCGCGCCACACAGACACGATTACGCACACAGCTGTCAGCCTCACTCTCACTAGTATGCAGCGTTACTTAGTATTTGTTCTTCTATGTTAAAAATGAAAATGACATAATTATCCCGCTCTCCGATAAAAGGTACATTAATAAGATTTAAAATGTGTGATATCTTATTATTATTACACGTACAAATACATACAGAACGACAAAAAATACTATTGATATTCTTTAGCGCTATAAAAATCTCTAATAAACAATTTAACAAGTATTGTCGCTTTGTTCTATTTGTTCTTGCAAACTTATTATTCTATTCGATATTTACACGCTCATTCATACAAGCGCGGTGCGACTCGAAAAGTAGATGGCCGTAGTGACGCGTGACGCCGCGACCGCGCCTGGATGTTACATAGATGGGATGCGACAAAATGAATGCTAAGTAATTCTCCGGGGATAATGAATTATGATAAGTTAGTTTCTCTGATAAGAATATTAATGGATATTGATTGTTATCATTGTTATGTACCTACATTTTTTATGGTTTAATTAAATAAACGTTTCGTGTTTATTTTATTTACTTTAATCTGATTTTATGTTATTAAATATCAAAGTAGGTATTTTAAACTTACATCAATAATGTTTGTAATGTTATTCGGTATTTGAATAAAACTACAATGCAACGAGTAACAACTGTGACAAGTAAAAATAGTACCTAATGCCACATCAATATTTTATTCAATCTAATCTCTCGCTGGGATCCTAACTCGTCGCTCGTCACCAAATCGGCGGCGCGCGCACGGACGGCGCGGAGGGAGCGGGTGGCGCGGGCGAGGGGCGGCGCGAGTGAGCGGAGAGGCGCCCGCGCCGGCGGCTCTCTTTGATAGTTCGAGCAATTCGCTCGCGGAAGACGGAAGCTCTTCACCGGTGTCGTTCGTTATGTCCTATTCGTCGTGTCGTGTGTGAACTGTTGTTTATTATTACTTGTTATTGTTTCGGTTTTGAGCTGTTAGTGTTTTTATTGTTATTATTTTTGTTGTTATTGTTTTCGAAGTGCAGTTGTGTTCGTAAATAGGAAGAAATGTTGATGTGCTATGTATGGTGAAGCACGTGGAAGTGCACGGCGTGCTCTGCACCTGTACGTCCGGATCCAAAGGTACTCAAACTCTCGCCATACACCAGGTATTTGCGTGTTGATAGACATTGATAACAATTCGTTTTAGCACTTTCTTATTATTGGTTACATTTTGCTATTATTGTTTGATTTCACGTAAGCCAAGTAGGTATCTACCTACTTACAATTTTACTATGAGCTATTGTAACATACGAGCGTACTTACGATACCTACCATAAACGATACATGAGATTGTTATCTAATAATACATACTAGTGAGCGCATAGACGTGGTGGTACGCGTACGTACCGCTGATTGTTGGCAGCTCCTCGCATGATCAATTATTGTATCAACCACATTGTAAAACTTTTGGCGATTGAAAAGAGTGGCCGTGAGTTTCTCGCTAGCTCTTCTCATAAGGCTCTACCCCCTTTCCGAGCTAGTGGTAGATTCAGTAATTGTAACGACTATCGTAAGTGTCAACATTTGACCTAAATGAATAAATGATTTGATTTTGATTTTGATACCTACGACGCGTCGCGACATGTCGTCGCTCAGCGCGCCGCCGCCGCCAGAAATCTCGTAGGCATGCGCGGAGATATATCGCATTGTTCACTATACATTGAACGCTCAAAAATGACTAACTCGGGAACCAATCATTTCCGAGAAAAATGGTTGAAGTAAATTTCGCGCATTTAGTGTCACAAAATTAACACTGAAGTTTTCGGTTAACCGTCGTTTACACCCTGTATAAACCTGTAGTCGTATCTCTCAAACCGCATATCTCAAGCTCTCTGCCTTATACAATTTATTTATGATTTCAATTTTTTCAAAAAAACTATGATTATGTCTCAAAATTAAAGTACCACCTCTTTTCTTTTTCTGTCTAGTGTTATAAGTTACCAGTTTGTAATTGTCCAAGCCAATGAAATAAACAGAATCTTCATTCAAAAAATGTTCACTTATACAAACATAGTCTAGTCTCTGTTTTAAGTTGCCAATATATAAATCTAATTCGTTTATTTTGCTACTAATTCTACATACATTTTGATGAAATATGTTAATATTCTTGAGATAGGAAGGTTGCAAGTTTACACAGGATGATTCTTTAAACAAATTAAACCTGTCTACGAAAAAACTCCGGTTGAGTCTTACAATTTTCGGAACCTAATATTTTTGACCTTTTTTGGTAACACCCACACCTTCAGCCTTAGATTAAGTTTAGAATATAGTTTATGCTTAGCCAGCAGAATGCTGACAATTCTTAGAAGTAAGATAAGCCGGGCCCAACGGATGTGTCTCTCCTGAGTCTGACGATGAGGTCTAACGGTCGTAAACAACCCAGAATTAAAACAGCCTCCGAATCGGCTACACATGTATTTTTGTGTTTAATTTCTCACTTTAATTTTAATTAAATTAGTTTTTAAAAAATTGTTTCCCCGCTCCGGAAACAAGAGTGGCGCAGCCGGTAGGATTTCACACAGTTATCATAGATTTTCCGCGGTAAACTCTAAATCGTCGCGCCGCGTGAATTTCGACGACGCGACGAGTGGAATCCGACGAATCAAACAAATAACTCTGGGTACGTGAGCTCAAGTAAGAAACAGCAGGTATGGGAGTCGCAGTCGGTTGGTGAGTGAAATTTTTCGCCAATGCTTGTTCCGCTATCCTCCTATATCCTTTATTAATATAATTACATTATTTTGAGATCGAAACTCTCTCATTATAACGTGTCCAATTGTTTATGTTATAAGTTCCATTGTTCTTATCTCTGTGCTATAAATAGAATATACAGAGTAGTTAAAAGATCAGAGAATACAAATCTTTTCTGATATAACTATAAATTACTATAAAATGTGATTTAAATGTCTCTTAAATGTGTGTTTTTAAAAGTATAAAGTAACGTGTATGAGATTTTACACATATTTTATATAATTATATAAATTTTTATACATACATATAATATTAAAATCAATTTAAAACTCTTAGCAATTACATTTTGCTTTATACTATTTTTCAATTTGATTTACCTGTGTTAATTGTTTTATATTGCGAATTTTGTGAATTTATTATTAGTGATATATCTGTGTCGTACATTACTCTGTTAAAATGTCGAACCTTACTATCGAAACTGTTCCTACTGTCGAACAAATACCAAAGGAAATTATTCAGTTAATACCTTTATATATAATGGGGATAAAAGACTGTTAAATCTTTATTTGAAAAAGTGTCAATATGTCCTTGACCGATACAAGGGAAGCCATGAACAACATCTTTACGTATATAGGGTCTTCTAAAAATAGCTGGTGATATTTTGGGAGGCGATACTGCCCATGAATCTGATCACGAATCCGCAAAAAAAAATTTTTTTGGACAACTTATTTTTTTGCTTTTTTGTAGTGTGAGTGAGCGCTCGTACACGAACACATAGAAGCGGCTCGTCGTTACACGGCGTCGTGAAGCGGCGGCGCTTCTATGTGTGCGACCGCGACCGAGCGCTGTCAGCTGACGCCGCACAGTGGTTTCGATTTGAGAAATGGTGGACTTTGGGATCGAAGTCGACTTAGCGCGCTGATTTTTTTTATTGCATACTTCTTTTAACAATATAAACAACTTTTGTTCTAGCACTTTTCATATAAACCACTTTTTCATACTAAAAAATGTTTTAATTTTTTTTTGTTTGGAGAAAAAGTAATAATTGTAAAAATTTCGAAAATGGTAATATTGGACACCTTGGCGGCATATAGGCGGTATAGAAGGCATCATTGTCGATCTTTTTTGTTCTTAGACTTTTTTTGATAAGTCTGCCGCTTTGGCATCCAGAGCGCTCAGAAAGTTTTCATAGTAAATGTTTGGGTATTGGATGGTATAATCCTTGTTATTTTATGTATGTTGGATTTTTAAATATAATAAACAGCCAATATGTGAGCCGGGCTAAAGAGCACTGAATATATATGAAAAAAAAGGGAAAATTAATAAAAAGTCCTTTAAAAGTTTAAAAAGTCTGAAGAATCTCAATACGCAATCTCTTGATCGAAGATGGAGTAATGAAAGCAGTTGTTACATAGGAACTTAAGTTTCTGTTATTAGTTTTGGACTATTAATAATTTGTTCAAACCTTGAAATAGAGGTAATTCTGAAAACAGTTGTTGAGTAGCAGCTTCAGATTGCCAAAGCAGATCATAGCAAAGGATCTGCCATGCATACTGGATTTTCGTCATTCTCGACTTCTTCTTCTGCCCAATTAAACAACTCGATAGCTTTATACACTTTAATATTTTTATTACACATTTTTAATATTTTCCGACCCCTTTAAGTCGCATATTAGGCTAACGTATACAGTATCTAAGAAGCTATTTTTATTCAATAAAGCTATCGAGTTGTTTAATTGGGCAGAAGAAGAAGTCGAGAATGACGAAAATCCAGTATGCATGGCAGATCCTTTGCTATGATCTGCTTTGGCAATCTGAAGCTGCTACTCAACAACTGTTTTCAGAATTACCTCTATTTCAAGGTTTGAACAAATTATTAATAGTCCAAAACTAATAACAGAAACTTAAGTTCCTATGTAACAACTGCTTTCATTACTCCATCTTCGATCAAGAGATTGCGTATTGAGATTCTTCAGACTTTTTAAACTTTTAAAGGACTTTTTATTAACCTCTTACCGCATGCCAAGCCATTTATGGCTTCCCGGTTTTAATATTTTTTTACAGTTTATCTAAATATTAAAATAAGAAAACAAATACGGAATAGTGTCTATCATTTGTCAGTGAAACGAAACGTATTTTTTAAATCTGTGGTAAGTCTATGGTTAATCAAATATTTGAGGTTATTTGATGCGCGGCCGGCTGTTGAATTGCAACAAATTGAGTAATAAACATATTAGTGAAAAAGAAATATAAAACGGTGAGTGAGTAAATCAAATAAAATCATTATATAGTCCTTGAATCATGCACTATGACGAGTGTTAGTCATTTTTGTGTTCATGTTTGTTTTTGATACATTTTTGACCCACTTTTTGCAAATTCCAAATATGGCTTCGTATGCGTTCCCGCTATAGTACTGTCAGTCATATATGGCTTTGTATGCACTAAGGCTTATCATTCTGCTTTTTCAAAAATGGATCCTTCTCGCTTTTATGGACATTCTAAGCATGTAAATCCTATCCCTGGTGATGGCTTTTTGAGTGATGACGACCTTGTTTCCGATTCAGACCCAGAATACGAACCTTCCTCTTCTCGTTTACCCAAAAAAAGACCTATCCTCATACCTGAGTCTGACTCAGAAAGCTCTGATGACAACATACCTTTACAGAAACTACAGTCTAATAAAAAAAACGTGGTCGTCCAGCAAGTCTCTTGGGAACACCGACATCGTCGAGAGCTGGTACTCCAAACAGCATGCCAGATTCGCCAGTATCCTCAAAAAGGTCTCGAAGGGCGCCAGCCAGGCATCAAGATTTACCATTGAATTCACTACGTACTGACAACGTCGATCATTTTCCTATTTGGGTCAAAAACCAACGCCAATTATGTCAAAACTGCTCAAAGCTTCGTTCTTACACTAAATGTGAAAAATGTGAGGTATTTTTATGTTATAATGAGAAAAGAAACTGTTTCAAAGATTTTCACAAAATATAATAACTGTGCATACGAAGCCATATATGCTTTCAGCCCATTTTACAAAAATGCATACGAAGCCATATATGGCTTCACTATATAACTTTTTATATAATAAGTACATATTTTTTTTTCCTGTTTCTAGAGTTTAACCAAACATAAATAAAGACTATTTTACATAAAAATATTTTTTATTGTACATCCTTCATAATTCATGCAGTAAGAGGTTAATTTTCCGTTTTTTTTTTCATATATATTCAGTGCTCTTTAGCCCGGCTCACATATTGGCTGTTTATTATATTTAAAAATCCAACATACATAAAATAACAAGGATTATACCATCCAATACCCAAACCTTTACTATGAAAACTTTCTGAGCGCTCTGGACGCCAAAGCGGCAAACTTATCAAAAAAAGTCTAAGAACAAAAAAGATCGACAATGATGCCTTCTATACCGCCTATATGCAGCCAAGGTGTCCAATATTACCATTTTCGAAATTTTTACAATTATTACTTTTTCTCCATACAAAAAAAAATTAAAATATTTTTTTAGTATGAAAAAGTGGTTTATATGAAAAGTGCTAGAACAAAAGTTGTTTATATTGTTAAAAGGAGTATGCAATAAAAAAATCAGCGCGCTAAGTCGACTTCGATCCCAAAGTCCACCATTTCTCAAATCGAAACCACTGTGCGCCGCGAGGGGGGGTGACCGCGCGCGGGACGTTCTGTTTTAGTAACAATAATAAATACAAATTGATACTGATTTCCCATAATACTTTCAGTCTTGGACTGGTTAGCAACTACGTGATTAACGTTACTGTCTAATTAAAGTAATTGTTAAATTACTTACCTACACAACGTGTAACACTTAAATCTAAATTAACGAAAGAATAACTGAGAACCTTATTTACACACTCATAACAGTTAATTACGCACGGGCATCAGGCACTACATACTTAATTTTATCTTTCTAACGTTTTACGACACTTTTTGCTTCCTCGTTCTGATTCACTTTCACGAACACACGAATTATTAACAAAAACATGGCTCATTCACCAATTACCGAATCACACCGCGCACGCTCATGATCACGCGCGACAATAACAAATCACAGTTCAGAAAGGTTTAGGAAATAACAGTAATAACAAGCTCACGCATTGACTATGACTATTGAAAGTCCCACCGGACGCGCGGACGTCCGAACGAAAGCGATCTTTAATAGGTACTAAGTTGTGACATACGTATGAAGCAAAATAAAATAAATAGACAGTTAGGGATGGACCCAAAAACTTAATTACTTTTAAAATTGATATTTATTTTTCATTAAATACTTCAAATTAAACTATCTGGAGACTAACATTGAATGAGAAGATATTATAAAT
Source organism: Anticarsia gemmatalis (assembly GCF_050436995.1). Classification (NCBI taxonomy): domain Eukaryota; kingdom Metazoa; phylum Arthropoda; class Insecta; order Lepidoptera; family Erebidae; genus Anticarsia; species Anticarsia gemmatalis. Next base: position 8,971,584 of record NC_134775.1, read on the forward strand.
GCAATGTTAATATCAATTTGTCAAGTATAAAAACAATTAGTTTCTATTTTAATAAAGACAACAAATAGCAAACGTTGGTTCAGTATCGAAATCCTCGAATATTTTATACCTAGTATTATTACAACAATAAATCTGTGTCCTCTTGGTCTGCGTGCAGCGTGTAAATGTTAAAGATAATCTTAGGTAAGGTAGGTACAAATAATACATTCAGTTGGTTTCTACTGTTTTAATAATAAAGTAATGTTTTTTACCGATATTTCCACATTTGAGTGTAAGCAATAGAAACAAACATCACTAGCGCGGCACGACAAGACAACTACAAAGCGCACCGCGCGACGCCGCCAAACGATCGGCTCTCTTTGGTACGATTCAGACCAACCGGCTAGCGTCGCGCCGCCTCGGAACGGAGCCGTACGCGTGCCGCGGCAGCCGAACGTGTGCCGCGGCAGCCGAACGCGTCCGTCGGAGCTGTACCGCTACTGCGTTATGCGTACGGCTGCCGTGGTAGCCGCACGCGTGCCGCGGCAGCCGACAGCGTCTGCTGGAATCCAATCATATGTCTGGACTAAAGAAATTAGTTTTTCTTCCGTATCCATTTTTGATTTTAATATGTTAACTGTCGCTTGAAGAACACAACTTCAATGATTCGCTAGTTGCTGCACCGTAATCTCCGTTCGTATTTCACGACGCACAGCTGACCGGCTCCGAACGGACCCGACGGCAGCCGATTGGATGCCGACGGCGCCGTTCGGAGCCGGTCGGGGCCGGTCGGCCGTCGCGACAGCCGAACGCATTCTGCGACAGGTCGCGGCAGGTCGCGACGCGTCGCGGGATGCCGACGGAGATAGCTATGCGTAAGTTGCTTGCAAATATGAACTGTATTTACTGTTGATACATTTCAATGTTCTTTACCGCATTGTAAAATGCCGCCCGGCCCGGCCCGACGCGAGCCGGTTGGTCTGAATCGTACCTTAGTCGGTGTTTATGCTGTTGAATTTCGGCCTTTGTCGGCATGATTTAATATGCCATGTTTTTATTTTTAAAAATGGATACTACATTTAAATTAACCAGTTGGTAAGAATTTATTGTGCGTGTTGGTGGTGTCGTAAAACCAAGTGCTTGATCCCGATATGTGAGTGTCAGTCAGTAAATTGAGTCAGCTGTTATCAGTAGCTAGACGATTTTCGTACTTTTTTCTTATTTTGTGAGTTTGTGTGTAGTGTCACATGGTTGTTAGTTTGACGCATTTGTAACGAATCTCTGGCGATACGCCGTACGCTATTTAGGTAAGTAATGTAACAATTTAATTTGTTTGATTTCATAATTCATCAATCATTTGTGTATTGTCGTTCGTTAATCAGCCGTTAACAGTAGGTAATTGAGATTCGTAATTATGATTTCGTCAATTTATGTGTATGTACTGTGGGATGATAATCCTATGTTCGATGCAACTGTATTCAAACTCTCGCGATACGCTACGTTCTGTAGGTTAGTAATTTAACAATAACTTAAATGGCATAGTTACGTTAATCAGGTAGTTGCTAGCCAATCCAAGACTGAAAGTATTATGGGAAATCAGTATCAATTTGTATTTATTATTGTTACTAAGGCAGAACGTCCCGCGCGCGGTCACCCCCCCTCGCGGCGTCAGCTGACAGCGCTCGGTCGCGGTCGCACACATAGAAGCGCCGCCGCTTCACGACGCCGTGTAACGACGAGCCGCTTCTATTTGTTCGTGTACGAGCGCTCACTCACACTACAAAGAAGCAAAAAATAAGTTGTCCAAGAAAATTTTTTTTTTTCGGTTTCGTGATCAGATTCATGGGCAGTATCACCTCCCAAAATATTACCAGCTATTTTGAGAAGACTCGTATAACGTGTTAACTAGCCGTTTGCGAGACGACGCAGCCGCACTTCTATCAGAACGCGAAGATATTGTGACATGGTCCACATTTCGGGAATTACTCATCCAACATTTCGGAGACCCACGTAGTGAAGCTTGTATAAATATTGAGCCGAAGCCGAAGCCGAAGCCGAAGCCGAAGCCGAAGCCGAAGCCGAAGCCGAAGCCGAAGCCGAAGCCGAAGCCGAAGCCGAAGCCGAAGCCGAAGCCGAAGCCGAAGCCGAAGCCGAAATCGAAATCGAAATCGAAATCGAAATCGAAATCAAATCATTTATTCATTTAGTTCAAGTGCTGACACTTATGATAGTCAATGATACAGAGAGTGAATTTACCGCCAGTTCGGAAGGTAGGGCCAATGAGAAGAGCTGGCAAGAAACTCCTGGCCACTCTTTTTAATCGCCAAATGATTTTAACAATATTTATGCTGGTATAAAACATTGATGATGTAAGTAGCTGCTACCTACCAACACTACCGAACACACATTGGTCATAACATAAATTAAATCAATATATTAAGGTGCTAATAAACAAGATATAAATAGTATTGGAAGCATGATGGGAGCCGACCCACATAATAATATAAATGAAATCATAAGAGGCATTTCAAGAGCATACTGTGATAAAGGAAGTACAGTTTGTGAAACGTAGTTGCTTTAAAAAAAATATGGCAGTCACCACACCCAGGACGACCAGTCACCCCAAGCAGCACCCGTTCACGAGCATGACGAACCTTGGCATGGAAGCCCACCATTTCAATGAAAAAAAAAATGAATACTGAGACTGAGACTCGTGCAATACCTCTCTGTTACAGAGTTGAAATGACTGATTAATGTTTATACAATGCAAAGATGTATATATAAATATATAGATATTTAATCTCGATTTGTGTAGAACGCGTAACTAACTAATCCCATGTTTTCTTATCCATGAAGTAATCGTCAACCTTATAAACCCTTTTTGTATGGTCAAGAGCGTCAAATTCAAAGTATGAGTTAACACAAACCACAGATTAGATAGAATTCACGTTTATTCGTACGTTAAAAGTTAGTTAATACAGTTTTAGTTTAGTCTAGTCTAGTATTCAATTGCGCATTTTTCCAACCAAGGTCTAACATGTTATTTATAGTGGAATTTATGGTAGGAACCACTACATTCGACTCCATGTAAAAATTGCTACCGAAATGATTGTAAGTAAATATTGTAGCATCCTTTTTCTGGAGTAAGCATTTTGGTTTCAATGTTATTACACCGTTCCCGTCGATGACCGCCGGCGCAACTTGATCGCCACACGTGACCCGCATCAGCTGTTTGTCGCACAATGTAAACAACCATAGGTTCGGTTTATGTAGTTTGTACCAGGTTTCTTTACATGTAATATCATCGATGACGCATGACAATGACGTTTGTTGACTGAAGACCTTTGCCTCACAGGGTGCGTTTTCATCATATAGGCTGTATACCGGTTGTTGCGAAATACAAGTATATTTGTCTTCTGCGTAGGAATTGCAATGGTGCAAATCTTGCTCTGTCATGGTTATATAAAAGTTTTTGATAAGGTTGATAGCCAGAAAATTTGAATGATGCTTCACAATTTTCAACCGTCCTCCTTCTCTTAGGAACGGTATAGGTATTACACGATATATTTTATAATCATCATCATTAAGTAATGGAATGTGTAATTCGAACAGCATGTAGTTATTTGTAAGCCGAGCCTGTACATATATCAATTCATAAATGTCTTTGAAATCTCTTTGGACATCTTGAACAGGCAAAGATAAACCCTGTGGCAGTTTGCCGGATATAATGCTAAGCTGCTCAATCAGTTGGGATGCTGGGAAAAGGTGTGTGTCCAAATGTCCTCTATAGATGTTACTTCACGGGGGTGCGCCAGGAACACACAGCGCACTCCCCACCTCTCGGACCTGTTCCCTGTCCAGGCGACGGAGCGTTCCGCCTCCGCCGCCCACAGGTCCGCGTCACGGGGGCCGGAGATCATCCCGGCGCCTACGACGCCCAGTGCGTCTTGCGCGGGAAGGGAGGGGAGCGTTGATTTCCCGCTCCCGTTCCGCCGCCTCTTTGAGGGAAATGACCTCTTCACAGAATGAGGCGACGGCCGACCACGCTGCCTCGCTCCCGACCATGGACAGAACCACAGCCGACAGCGAGAGGTCGCTCCCGACCACCCCGGTCAATTGACGGCGCTGCGACGACCACGCCTGGCAGTGTGCCAGCGTATGCAGCGCCGTATCGGGGCAGTCACCACAATGATGGCACCTGGGCGTCTGCTCACGGCCTATGCGACACAGGTACTTGCCGAAACAACCGTGTCCGGTCAAGACCTGCGTCAGCCGATATGTGAGCGCGCCGTGCCCTCTCTCCAGCCACTCCGTGACCGCCGGCCGCACGGCCTCGATGGTTATGAGGCCGGCGCTGGGGTCTTCTAGTCGCCGCTTCCACGCCGCCAGGACATCTTGGCGGAGCTCTGCTCTCCGCGCCTCGATTTCTTGAGGCGCTGGCAGTGAGCCTCCGCCTCGGGCCTCCTCGCGCCATGTATAGAGTGACGCGAGGGCCCCCGCGTCCAAGTCTCACGGCGGCGTTCCGGCCAGCAGGCACGCCACTTCGAAGGAGATCGTGCGGTAGCCTCTCACGGCCCTGACGGCCATCACCCGCTACGGACGTCGCAGCGCGGCGATGTTTTTGGCCGACAGGGCATTGGCCCAGATGGGAGAGCCATATAGGGCCATTGACCGCACGATCCCGGCGTACAGCCGTCGGCAGGTGTTGTTTGGCCCCCCGAGGTTTGGCAGCAGGCGAGATAGTGCGCCCGCCGCACCTACGAGTCTGGGGGCCAGCCGACTGAAATGGGCTGTGAAGTCCCATCGGCCGTCGAGAGTCAGTCCGAAATACTTCATCGACGGTGCGATGCCGATGGTGACTCCGCCTACTATTATGCTGGATCCGGGTGGAGGGCGGCGTCGGGGCCCATAGAAGAAGAGGGCCTCCGACTTTTCAAGTGCCACCTCCAGACCCAGCCGCCGGATGCGAGCGACTACTTGTGCGACCCCAGCTGTGGCCAGCACCTCCGCGTCGCGGTGCGTCTTCCCCCGGGCTGTTACCAATGTGTCGTTGGCATAGCAGAATATGCCGACGCCCGGCGGGAGCGCACCGCGCAGAACGAAATCATAACCTACGTTCCACAGGAGAGGGCCTAAAACCGACCCCTGTGGAACCCCACAAGAAACCACTTTTCTTTCCCAATTACTTTGACCCGGGTAGACAATAGATCTTGCTTCTAGGTAAGCCCCGACAATGCGGCGGAGGTAGAGTGGCACTCTGTGATATTCCAGTGCCACCCGTATGCTACTCCAGGGGAGGGTGTTGAAGGCGTTGGCGATGTCGAGTGACACCGCCAAGACGACCTCTCCCTGGGCTACTGCGTCCTCCGCCAGGGTCCTGACGCGTGCAATTGCGTCGATCGTGGAGCGCCCTTTGCGGAACCCAAATTGTTGGTCGGCAAGGTCCGGCCCAACACAACTTAGGTGTGCGACGAGGCGGTCCGCAAGAATGCGCTCGAAGAGCTTGCCCACCTCGTCCAGCCACTACCGTACCCTGGCACAACCGTACCCAGTCTACCCTACATGTACTAGGTATGCACTAATACTACATGTACTAGGTATTTAATATTTGTAGTACTTAAGGGCTAAATATATATATACTATTATTAAGTGATTATAATGAATAAAAACGATTAAATAAATTAATTTTCTATAATTAAATGAGGAGTGATTTTTTGTGTGTCTACTAATCCGGCGGATTGGCGTCAATCCGGTAGAATCCGGCCGGATTGAAAATGACACCGGATTGTAATCCCTAGCCTCGAACAGCAAGAAATCCTAGAACTAAATTTTGATTCTAATTTAAAATAACCTTATATTTACATAGAAGAAATAGACGCGAAAATGATGATAGACACGGGTAGTATGCGCTCTTTTATTAGCCCTAGGAAAGCGTACGAATATTTCAGTGACTATATAAGTAAAGAAAATTTCCACGTAGTCAGTACACGTGCTACTAGTGCCCATGACGAAGTTATTGTAATACCACTTTTACCTTTTTAGTAACGACTGGCATAAGTTCTTTGTATACGATGTTGATTTAAGATATGACGGACTTATTGGTAATGATCTATTACAACAATTAGGCACTGTTATTGATCTGAAAGAACAAATCTTACGAACCAATTCTACTTGCATTCCAATTATTAATAATAATTTAAATTATAAAATTAATATACAACCACGTACAGAACAACGTGTCAAACTACCAGTAGACCAATATTCAGGTGATGCTATTCTTGACTATCATGACTTTCAAAATGGACTACGAATGCCAAGCGCGATAGTAAATTGTGATCACGGATATGCATTTACAATCATACAAAATACTTTAGACTGTGCCAGACAATTGACTATTACATGACCTTTTTCAGTGACGCCATACAATAACTCTGAATGTAATACTAATTTTACTGCAAGCGACTCTACCATAGAAATAGACAAATTACTCGAGGAAAATTTAAGTAAATTAAGACTCGACCACGCTAATGACGAAGAACGTAACAAAATATATGCACTTTGTAAAGAATACAAAGATATATTTTACTGCGAACAAATTCCCTTGACATTTACAAATCAATACATTAAACCTTACAGACAGGCACCTTTCGTTCAAAATGAAATTAGTAATCAAGTAGAAAAATTATTAAATGACAATGTTATACAGGAATCGCATTCTCCATGGAGTGCTCCAGTTCACCTAGTCCCAAAGAAAAAAGATGCATTTGGCGAAATTAAATACAGGATGGTTATTGACTACAGACGACTAAATGACATTACTATTGACGACAAGTACCCCTTACCCAATATCAACGATCTTTTTGACAAGTTAGGAAAGAGTATTTACTTTACAACGCTAGATCTAGCAAGTGGGTACCACCAAATAGAAGTAGAGGAGAAGGACAGACTGCTCCGGCGACTTTCCAACGTACTATGGATAACATACTGCGCGGTTTACAGGGACTGCACTATATGGTTTACCTAGATGACATCATACGTTACGCAAATAGCCTTGACGAAATGATCAACAGACTTAAAATTTAATTTGACCGACTTAGAGCCACCAACATGAAACATATTGAACATTATTGCGCGGTCGCGGCGTCACGCGTCAGTACGGCCATCTAATTTTCGAGTCGCACCGCGCTTGTATGAAGTACCTGTAAATGAGCGTGTAAATATCGAATAGAATTTTGCAAGAATAAATGGAACAAAGCGACGATACAATACATGTTAAATTGTTTATTTGAGATTTCTATAGCGCTAAAGAATATCAATAGGATTTTTGTCGTTCTGTGTGTATTTGTACGTGTAATAATTAGATATCACACATTTTAAATCATATGAATGTACCTTTTATCGGAGAGCGGGATAGTTATGTCATTTTCATTTTTAACATAGAACAAATACTAAGTAACTCTGCATACTAGTGAGTGCGAGGCGATACGAGTGTGCGTAATCGTGGCTGTGTGGCGCGCGTAGGTACGCGGCGTGACGTCGACCGTCGCGGCCTACCGCCGCCGGCGCGGTGTCGTTGGCCGCGCGCGAACAGCTGATAGCGAATTTATACGTTGTTTTAATCCATTGCTGTTTTTTGTGAAAAACAGTAATATGAGGGATTTTTTTCATATTCATGTTACATTGTGTAGTATTAACGAAATAATACCAAAAAATAAATAAAAAAACGCATAAAAAATCGGAAAAATCAAGAAAAAAGCGATGAAAATTTTCAACGCCATAAGCATCAGAATCATGTCTAAAATTATTTTTTTTCATTTTCGGTAGACCGTCTGTTACACCCTGTATATACAGGGTGTAAACGACGGCTAACCGAAAACTTCAGTGTTAATTTTGTGACACTACATGCGCGAAATTTACTTCAACAATTTTTCTCGGTAATGATTGGTTCCTGAGTTAGTCATTTTTGAGCGCTCAATGTATCATGAACAACGCGATGTATCCACGCACACGCCTATGAAATTTCTTATTGTATTGTAGTTGCACAGTAGGTAGTTAGTTCACAACGGCGGCGCCGCGCGGCGCGCCGAGCGTCGACATGCCGCGTCATGTCGTAGGTACGTACGCATACAAACGCGTCTATGCGCTCACATGTATGCAACGCTATCATTAGATAACAGTTTTACGTATCGTTTATCGTATTGTAGGCAGGCCCATATGTTACAGAAGCTGTAACGTGAAATCAAACAATACTAGCAAAAAGTAACCAATAACAAGAAAGTGCTAAAACAAATTGTTATCAATATCAATGATCATGTGCTTATCTGGGGTATGGCCGGAGTTTGAGTACCTACCTTTGGATTCTGGACGTACAGATGTAGAGCACGCCGTGCACTTCCACGAGCTTCACCATAACACATCAACAATTCTTTGTATTCACTAACACAACTGCACTTCGAGAATAAGAGTAACAAAACTACCCAACTAGCACACAAGCTGCTTATACAGTCGTTATACAGCCTGAAAGTTGCATAAGAGTCGTTCAAATGCTGTACAATTTTCTATAACTTGTATATCGATTTAAAAAACCCTTTAACAGCTAGGTGGGACAGTAGCCGTTAAGTAGGAAACTAATGACTTATAGTGATATATGAGCATGTAATTGCATCGCTAGACAGCCTAGGGAAGTATAATTGAGTTAATGGAATCTTCTATAACACCGTTAACTGTATAAGGAGACTTTAGGAGATAAAGGAGTTTAAACGGAGTTATGCGTTGCGTTTATAGCGCTCAAGAGCGTAAATAAGCTTTTTGTAGTGCCTTAGGTTCTATAACAGATTTTTTTACGGCTAGTGTATTACTCATCTATAAAAGTGTTGCATAGGTCTTTAATAGCGCCTTGAGCGTTATATCAGATATTTATATGGCTTCTGTACGGCAAATAGATTTATAAGGTATCATTCGAAACATTTTAACAGCCATGGGGATTACAGAATTATGTTAAAGCACCTAAAGCGCTTTAATAGCATGAACTAACGCTCTTATAACTAATAATAATATATACCTTTATACTAAAGCTAATAATTATTATAATAATAATATTTACATAGGTGCAGTGGTGGTTCAGTCTGTCAACTGTTTTCAAAGAATCATACTATAAATTGACTATCAAACTATTTTAATATTCAACGACTGACCCCTTAAAGTACGAGTAAAACGCTGGTGTGCGACCAAAACAGTTATATTGAAGCACTCCTATGCCACCACTGCAAAACCTTGAAGTCTACATCAGCAAACACTACAGCCTTTGTACAGCTTAAACCGCTAGAGTAGATGTAACCAACTCTGAGAGCTGCTTGATCGAGACGCCATTACAGCATTTGGTAAACATATTTTTTGAGGTTATTACGATCTTTTGAAGATCATATAAATCTATAGCCTGGTAACGTTAACATAATTAAAATCGTTTTTTATTACCTATAACCCTAATTAAACTATCTGTAACCCTCAAAGTCTTATTTATGTTCAAAATACAATTTCCAAATCCACATATCTATATAATTTTTGCATTTAAAACTGAATATTTTGAGGGCGCATGAAAATATTGACGATAATATATATATATATTGACAGCAAACGGGAACTCGCACTTTCATATCACGTACACGAAGAAATAAAAGCGATAAACAACTTGTTCTTTTAATAATCCAATCCGTAAAAATAAATATGTCTCCTCATTTGTCACTGATGATTCATTTGAATAAAATATATTTAGTTTACACCATAATAAACCGACTATATTACTAATTTAGAGCGTTAGCATTTATTACCGACATACAGTAATAAATGCTAAATAAGATGAAGGTGGTATAATCGCGCTACAAGAGCTTTTTCGAAGTCTTTTCGAAGGCGCTAACCACCTCTGTACAAGAGCCGGTTAGCGCCACGAGACTTCGAAAAAGCTCTTGTAGCGCGATTATACCACCTTCATCTTATTTTAGCGCTCCTGTAGAACCACTATACTACGTACTATTATAATTACTATTTTCGACCACTGTAGATCCAATGTTGAGCTATAAGCTGGACAGTATGGGCCTATTTGACGCTACAAGAGATTTGTAGCCGCTTATAGAACCACTATACTTCTTACTAAAGGAGCCAAAGGCGTTATAAAAATCCTTTAACCGGCCATTGTGCAGCTTGTTATAGCGCTTGTGTGCTAGTTGGGTAATAACGATAAAAACACTAACAACACAAAACCGAAACAATAACAAGTAATAATAAACAACAGTTCACACACGACACGACGAACACGACATAACTAAACCGGAGAAGAGCTTCCGTCCTCCGCGAGCGCACTGCTCAAACGATTTATTCCCTTTATGTCGAGTCCCGCAATGTCGAGCCGAAAACCTTGTCTCGCTTCTATTACCCCTATGTCGAGCTTAGTTTTATGTCTCGTTTCTATTCCCTTTATGTCGAGTTTATTTACCACGCTTTTATACCTTTATGTCGAGTTTAATAATATCATATTTTAGAAGTACAGTCACGTCCTATGAAATGTATACATGCACATAATTAAGAATCAATTTGTACACAAAAAAGAATTTAAAAACAACTAATAATAACTTTAACCATACAATACTATATACTATTATATTTTTTATTAACCATCAAAGTATGTCTCAATATCACAGTGTATTTTTTTTAATATTCGAAATTATGTGCATGATGAAAAGTATCTTTTAAAATATTAAGTTCATTTATTATACGTACTAGACTATAATTAACTAACCAAAATTCAATGACGCATTGGTGATTTTACATAAATTAAGTACAGCAATAATAAGACGTGTTGTCGGTGTACCTAAAATAATATGTAATGTATGTAGGTACATTAGCGCATCTCAAGTTCGAATATCAGGAATGTGCGAAAGAGAGGTGACATCTAAGTCTTAGATGTCACACACATATATACTTGTCCCTCTTACACATTTATAGTTAACAGCGTTGCACGTTCCAAGTCTATGAAGGGCAAAACTTACCAGTGTCCTTTTAACCTTGAAAGAGTGCACTACGTACGTAGGTAACTACTGTGTAAGTGCAAGTTCTGTAGTGGTTAAAAAACGTTTGATAGCATGAAACACGTAAGTGCCATTGTTTTTTTATATGTAATCTATATTTATTTGTTTTATAAATGCAAATGTAACTATTGGGTTAGTACATAACAACATATCAAAATATATACAATCAAAATACATAAAACACAGTATAAAAATATATAAATACGTAATGATACAATGCACATATTGTTTTCAATTTATAGTTCAAAATATATAGGTAAGTAGTACCTAATAAATTTCGAATAATATAATCGTTATAAAGTATAGTAACTAATCGAAATCCAAAGCCGAAAAGATCCCACGTTCAAGTGTTTTTTCTACAGATAACTAGCGTCAAAAATATCGGCCATTTTGTGACAGTTGGCGTGCACGTTCTGACATGAATGGGAAATTTTTGAATGTAACGCTTAAAGTAAACATGTTGTGGCTACTTTCTAGTAAAAGTTGTATAACATTTTCATTCATATTACATTTTTCTGTTGTAATATAAAACATTTTCGTAATTTTATTTGAATATTTTTTTACTTACAAACAAAAAGTTAAAATTTTAATGATCTTTCTAGACATCTACATACTTTGTGTTATATATTTATGCAATAAGGGGCCTGGGGTAAAATAGATACTAAGTTTTACACAAACACACACAAGGTTTTAAACAAATTTCCAAATTTTGTCAACTAGCCGATTATTGTTATGACCGTTACCTGTGCGTTTCAAGCTTAGTAATATTAAAAGCATTAGAAATTCTTATTTAGAACACTATATACTTATTCCAAATCTATGAATTGAGAACTTATTTGAATTGAAGATATACATTATGTTTTTTGAATTTATATATTTTTACTTCATGAATTCCAGTCATAAGTATTTTGAATATTTATTTACTTATTTATTTATTAAAACTTCTTGCACATTGAAGCACAAAGGCGGACTTAATGCCTTGGGCATTTTCTTCCAGTCTACCTTAGGGTGATGCAGAGAAACAAACGTAGTAGGTGCAAAATACTGTATAAAAACAGATAATCAGGATATATATATATATATATAATATATACATATAATATATACATATAATATATATATATAAATGTAGCAATAAATATTAACAAAACTGTAAAAGGGAGATAAAAACAGAGATGGGGAAAATCAATTTTACAAAGAGTCTGCCACATTCTTGCAAAAAGTTTACGAACTTTCAACTTAAACGTGAAAGGACTGGTTGCCATCCTGATATCTAATATTGATATCTGATATTCAAAATACTTATGACTGCTTATTATATATATATATATATATACGACTGGAATTTATGATATGTATCCTAACTGTCTGATACGTTTTTACGGCCAGTCTGCAATTCTAAATGAATTTAGAAGAATTATTCTTAATTTTTAATTCTATTTAGAAGTACATATTTACTTAGGTATTTATTTTTAAGTCATCATATCGACGGTCCCTACGTACATTCCCTCAAGTGGTACTTACGGGATTTGTCTTTTTTGTTTCCGTGACCTTCCGGGGGTCATACACTTTCGATTGATTAAAAAAAAATTAGTAAAAATGCTTTAATTCTACCCTAAATCAACACTCGACAAACCCCAGAACTACAACACTTCCAATGTAAAATGTCACTAGTGAGAGTTAAGACATTTTACATTGGCCAGTCAACAACACCCCCGCGCGCCTCCCCCGTAACTCCCACATGCGGATTTGTTGCGCTCGCGCAAAAAAAGAAAATGAAAAATGTAAAAGATAAAGGTAAAACCATCAAAATATCATCAGGTAATCTGAATTTGACGTTTTATTTTATTGTACCTTCTTTAAATTTAATTATTAGTCAGTAAAAAGTATATTTTTAATTACATTATCAACTTAAATTACTTTTTTGGTAATCTAAACAAGCTTTATTCAATTCCGACGTAATTAGTCGCTTTTGGTTGTTACGTTATTTTACTTGGGAATGTTTTGAATCAAAAAGTCTTAAGTGTTACATAAGTGTTTTTACGTGGGAGAACATTTACTACTGTTTTAAGTAACTGCCACTTAAGTTATTTTACATCGGGAATATAAAATAAAAAATGTAAGTAATTACCATTTCTGTTATTTTACGTTGTTTTTTGTTATTTTTTTTAGGTCTATTTTCGCTAGTATCAAAAGATGAACAGTAAACCGTGGCTCAAATCCATGCAAAAATGAGTCCTACGCCACCCTCAGCTCCATTAGTTTCAAATTTGCTCAGTGACAAAATACTGTCAGATTCAGGTATAGTAGAAATATTGGAATCGTCACAACCGACGTCTTCTCTTTGGCTCCAGGGGATTTCTCAATCACCTTCCAAACATCGTGTTCCTTCATGGACTCCAACTCCCGCTTCATCGCTGCTATCCACTCATGGCTGATAAGACCTGATGGTCTTCGAAGAACTTCTTCGTACGAACGTGGTTCTTCCTCTAACTTGCATGTACTGTTGTAGCAATATAGTCCACTTTGTGCGCTACGAAGCCTATTCCTCAGAGGATACCTAGGCTCTTCCTCGATATTCACACTTACTGTTCTGACTCTTGTATCACAATGTTCAGCATCAGATTCATTTGAATTTACAGGCTCCACAGATTCAACACAAGGATCTGTATCCACATCTGCTGAGTTTGAGCATCTTCAATACTGTCTGCGTATGTCAGACGTGTTTCGTTCTCCACATGCCTCACGAAGTCTTTGAAAAAGTTCAAAGCTTGAGACTTCTCCCTGATAAAGAAGTTTACAAGTGAAATCGTCTACTATTACGAACATGTTACGAGCTCCACCATAAGAACGTTCCGACATGGGACCACACAAATCAGCATGTAATAAACTGAGTTTGTCTTTCGCTCGCCTTGCTTCACCCTTTGGAAAAGGTAATCTATGTGCCTTACCTCTTATACAAGCAGCACAAGGTTCCATTACACTTTTACCTCCAACCTCGATGTTAGGCAACTTCCGTAAATCATTCAAGTTAAAATGCCCTAATCTACGATGCCAAATTGCCAACGAGTCTTCAACTTGAACCAAAGCACCATCTACAATAGCAAAACAATCATCCAACTTATAGATACCTGGGACTTCACTAGCAGTAACCACAAGTTTACTCGTTATCTCGCTTATCGATTGGTGAAACATCCTACAGCCATCAGAATCAAAAATAACTCTCCATCAATTCTGTGCCAACTTAGATACCGACAAAAGATTAACTTTCAAGCCAGGCACAAAGGAACAATCTTTTACAGTTAACAAAACTCCTTTCACATTAACTATAATATCACCTTTCCCTTCACTTGACATTCTATCATCATTTGCACACGTCACAACATTTTTATCAGTAACCTTAAAGTCTCTAAACCACTGCTTCTGAAAACTCATGTGTGTCGAGGCTCCACTATCGAGATAAAACGTCGAGGGGCTGAAGGATTTGTGCACCGACAGTGAACACTTGAAGACCATAACGCAACTTTCTTCGACTTCTAGGAAGCCGTTGGTAAGCGTGCACCACATCCTTGTCCAGCATCGGGCAATCGGACTTCTTATGACCTTTCTTTCCACATTAAAAGCACTTGAGCCTTAATACTGACTGTTGTTTCTTCACTACTAAAGCCGAGTTCGACGAGGAATCATTTGAAGAGCTCTGAGCGCTATCTTCTTGTAGAAGCTTTTGCCGAACATTTTGAGAAGTAATCGTCATTCCTGAATGCTCTAGTGCCATCCGTAATGGTCGGTAAACATCAGGCATACCTCGCAAAAGTACCACGGCAAACAAATTGATTTCTTTACGCTTTTGAGCCTGACTCATGACAGCAGATCGGTGGTTTTCCAGCTTCTCATCCAAGAGACAATTCATCAGAGTTATGCGCCTATTTATTGCCTTGTCTTCAAAAATTATTGTCAATGCATCTCACACTTCTTTTGCGTAAGTAAGATTTTGAACATACGGATACAAATGAGATTCTAAGTAAAGGCATATTAACGTGTATGCTTCTTGATCCATCTCGATCTCGGCTTCATCATCCTTCTTTGGAAGTGTTGACGTATACTTGAATCATTTTTCTCGAGAAACCATATTCAACAAGTACCTAATTATGATTGCTCAATATTATTACTTTGTAATATTTTATATCTTTATGATGAAGAAAAGGGTTGCCTATTGTGAATTTAATAAAAAAAGTTTTTAAAATATTTATTTTTATTTTATTATCAGCCCTTACCTCATGGCTCCCAGTATGAAAACACCGTAAATCAATATTATACTCAACGTAAAATTTTGTAAAAGGCAGTTACAATTTAGATCGTTGTTCAATCCCCCATGTAAAGATCAGTAAGTACCACTTAGGTAAATGCTAGTCGGAATGTTTCCGATCTAAAACGACGGTTGTGACCAATGGTACATAAAATGAATATATTTAAACGTTTTTATTTAATTTTCTCATAAAAGACAACAAATAAAGACTTCGTGCAAAATATCATAGCTCTGCGATTGATAGAACTTGAGATACAAGTGTTTGAAACTTCAAACAGCTCTCCTGTAAAATTTGCGTTTTGCAATTAGGTTATTGTACGTAGGGACCGTCGATATGATACGCCGACTTATTTACTTATTATAACAAATATTTTATTTTTAGGTAAGATTTTTCGATTGTTGTACTTGACTTTTCTAATGGATTTTATTCCTCTTTAGGATTACCTACTGAAGATGTATGAAGTATAATCACAATATCAATGATGGATTTAATTACCATAATAAATATTTTGGAAGGCAACGAAATAGGCGACATTAATTCTGAACTAAGCGATGGGAGTATACATGCACCACCACCAGAACCTATCCAACACGAAAACTTAGAAAAAGATGATTCTAGCGAATCTTACGAATTATTAAACCTCGACCAACAAAATACAGCTAGTGTAGATATAATTAAAAAACCCGTATGTAGCACATCAACACCTCAAAATGAAGATAATCAAGAACCCGGCTGCAGCACATGGGGTAATTTCAACACAGAAGAAAGACCTCAAGACGGCAGTAGCCAAGAGAATCAAGAACTTGGATGCAGTTCGCGGAGGAATACTGATAATAATTTAATTTTCGTCGAAAGTCAAAAAGGTGGTAAAATTTTATTGAGAGATGGCTACCGGTACCGCATTAATAGAAAAAATAAATGTGGCTCTTCAATTTGGTACTGCACAAAAAAAAATTGTAAAGCTTCCTTAACTTTAGATGAAAAGGAAGCAAACATTCTAAGGACTGGAGCAACAGATCATGTTTGTTTGCCAGATTACAAAAAAGAAGAATTTGAAAAAAGGTTTAATCAATGTAAAAATGACGTACGGACAGACTTGAAACCTATACCCACTATGTATTCAATGTCCATGGCGAGTTTAAAAGATAATAATGATTACGTGGACCAAGTTCGTAGCTTCCAAAGTGTGAAAAATTCACTCTACCGTTCAAGAAATAATTTTTTAAATGTTAGTAAGACAACGTTCCAGAAATTAGAGGATGTCAAAATTTCACCAGTGATCACAAAAGATTTTCTGGTTGTAGAAAGTGGTGGGGTAAAATTTTGATATTTATGTTAAATGATTGCAAAAATGCATTGCAGTCCATGAATCTGTTCTTTGTTGATGGAACATTCTTTTCAGTTGCCCGACCATTCTATCAATTATATACCATACATGCCGACATTGGTAGTACCGCAGACAAAACCGTAATAGTGCCGATCATTTTTGTCCTGTTACCTGATAAATGCCAATCGACCTATGTGCATATGTTTGAAATGATAAAAGATAACATTCCAGAATTCCAACCAAAAAAAATTAAAATCGATTTTGAGATTGCAGCAATAAACGCTATTAAAGAAGTTTTTCCATTAGTTGATATAAGCGGATGTTTTTTCCACTTCCATAAGGCGTTGTGGAAAAAAGGAAAACAGACCGGAATAGTAAATGTTCCCGGTGGAAAAAAATATATTACCATGTGTGCAGCCATAGCACATCTTCCCAAAAATTTCATCCCAGAAGCATGGGTGTTATTATTAGAAAGTGCACCTGAAGGCAATGAAGCCAAATCATTTAATGAATACGTAACATCGCAATGGATTAACAAAAATATTGATTTGTTTTGTTGTTACAACGAACGCCACAGGACCACAAACCCAGTAGAGGGATGGCATAACAGACTTAATAAAAAGCTTAGTAAAAGACCTCCGCTATATACTCTCATTAGCACACTTAGAGATGAAGCTAAAGAAGCTAGGTTTAAGATAGAGCAGGTAAATGTCTATAACGACGACAATCAGAACCTAAGAAAAAAAAAATGCTTGTCTATTGATATACGTATAAATAAAATAGTTGAAGATTTTACAACTAACAAAATTGATTTAATGATTTGTCTTAAACGCCTATCAACTGTAAGATTTGATAAGTGATTGTTACCTAGGTTGATACAACGATATAACGTAAATCAATAAAGCTAATTTTAATGAATTATTTACTTACTATAAAGCTATATCTTTTTTTACATTTTCACTAATAGTGGTGATTATACTGTGATTTATTTAGATTAAGAAAGTTATTTTTATAAGAAGAATTATTTTTTACTGTAAAACTATATATGCTGTTTAACATTTGCAAAAATAGTGATGATTATACTGTGATTTATTTAGATTAAGAAAGTTATTTTTATAAGAAGAATTATTTTTTACTGTAAAACTATATATGCTGTTTAACATTTGCAAAAATAGTGATGATTATACTGTGATTTATTTAGATTAAGAAAGTTATTTTTTAGAAGAATTATTTATATACGTGATGATTATACTGTGATTTAATTAGATTAAGAAAGTTATTTTTTAGAAGAATTATTTATATACGTGATGATTATACTGTGATTTAATTAGATTAAGAAAGTTATTTTTTAGAAGAATTATTTATATACGTGATGATTATACTGTGATTTATATGTTTAGATTAAGAAAGATTATATATTGAAAATAAGTAATAGAACAAATAATAAAACAATGTTTTTATGCCATTGGCTTTTAATTTTACATCCCTGACTGTACCTGTTCACCAAACTCGACATAAAGGTAATAGAAAGCGTAAAATATCAATACTTTGGAGAACAATAGACTTCCAGACTCGACATAACGGGACTCGACATAAAGGGAATAAATCGCTCAAACTATCAAAGAGAACCGCCGGCGCCGCGCCTCCGCACACGCGCCGCCCATTCGTAAAAATTCGTAAATTCATAAAATAAAAAACCCCTGCGTGCCTACTTAGACGTACGCGAAATTGAAAAATAATTCCCAAATTAATAAATAGGTAAATAGCATCAGGTGCTGATAATAGCAAATTGTTATGAACACTCACTTACCTCAATTACGTACGTGTACCTAAACGCGAATTCTGGTGCACGGCTTCCAAAACATTTTCCACCGCACATGGACGGAACATTCTTCCGGCACCTTCCTGCTGCGGGACAATCGGCTGATTATCCAACACGCGTTGGTACGCCCTGGTAATCACGTGACTGTCCGTGGGATGGCGAGCGTTTGGGTGTCTCTGAACGTACAGGTTCAGAGCACGCTGTGCGTTACCGTACCACGTGCTTCACCGTAGCACATCAGCATTTCTGCGTACTCACGCGCACTGAACTGTAATAAAACGCGTGATTACCCGGGCGTACCAACGCGTGTTGGATAATAAGCCTATTGTCCCGCAGCAGGGAGGTGCTCGAAGAATGTTGCGTCCATGTGCGGTGGAAAATGTTTTGAAAATCGTGCACCAGAATCCGCGTGTAAGTACACGTACCGCAGCCCGGGTAGTGCGTAATCGCTACGGGTCACGCATATCTCACACGAGTGTGCACCGGATTCTGCGCCGGGATCGGCAGCCGGCGTATCACGTCCACAAAGTGCAAGCCTTATTACCGGCAGATAGAACTCGCCGTATTATTGTCGATGGCTGCAAAACCAACATCGCCGGGATCCTACGTTTGCCGCTCGCCTTATATGGACGGATGAGTCGATGTTCACGAGGAATGGGATGTGGAATTGCTGAAACACCCGCATTTGGGCACACTCAAACCCGTTCACAACGCGCGAAACAGGGCATCAAACGCTTTGGGCATCAAATGTGTGGGCCGGCGTTTTTAACGATACAATTTTGGGACCCGTGTTTCTCCCAGAAAGGATGAATGGTGCGCGGTACGAGTTCCTACAAACTAGGATAGAGGAAATGTTGGAGGAGATTCCACTGGCCCAACTCCCTAACGTCTGTTACCAACACGACGGCGCACCCCCGCATGTGACGGTCAATGTGTGGCAGTGGCTCGACGCAACCTTTGAGACATAGCAAACTAGCTTCTTTTAGCATCGGCAATTGGCGTTTTAATCGTTTTTCGGAAGCTAGATGCAGCGACTAGCATCGCATCCCCGCACACTAGAAAACGTCGAACGCGGCGACTTAAGCCGCGTATTTACTTCACTCTCCAAAATGACGAACATTGGCGTGCGTTCGGGCCGCGCGAAATGGATACCAGTTTAAAACGCGCGCCAATCTGTTTGTTGGAACGCTCGAACATTGAGCGGCCCGTTCCATCTGGAGTCGGTTTTTAACCGCGCATCAAAGGAAGCTCAGTTGTGGCGCGCGCGTCAATTGAGACGGCCATGTAAAATTTTGTGTTCGTTGCGTTCTGAGCGGTGGTTCGAATATCATATGACTCGTAAGCCTGGTGTACGAACTTTACTCTAATTGATTACGTACAGGCTGTGAAAATCTGTTAATAAAGTGAATAGTTAATAATTCGGTCATTAATAAAATAATTCTTATAATGTAAATGAAAAATATAAAATACGAATTGTTGTATGTTACATGACTAAGGACTTCTAGCCCTACCCATACGTTGTTAATACATACATCGATGGCTCCTTGGTAAAGTATCGAAAGTGAAAAACACTAGTTTACAGGAGCGCGATTTAAAGTTTATTTTTTGCATA
This sequence comes from Anticarsia gemmatalis, assembly GCF_050436995.1. Lineage (NCBI taxonomy): Eukaryota > Metazoa > Arthropoda > Insecta > Lepidoptera > Erebidae > Anticarsia > Anticarsia gemmatalis. The sequence continues at coordinate 8,991,712 of NC_134775.1, forward strand.
ACTTTAAGCTTTGTTACTAATTTATTTCAAACTTTATATACAGGGCTGTATAAAGGCGGACTTAATGCCAGGGGCATTTTCTGCCAGTCTACCTTGGGGTGATGCAGAGATTTTTATGAAGGTGTTAAAAAGAGGAAGGAGAGTGAATTGAGAAAGGGTGTACAAATAAATAATAATAGGTGTAGTCAATATGAGGAGTAAATAAATAATAATATGAAGTATATACACACAAAATAAAAAATACAAATATGCATACATATTAGCTACATAAATATAAATAACATACAGTAAATATATACAGAAATATATATATAATAGGTATATATAAGAATATATATATATATATATATATATAAACTAAGATAATTGTGACGATTCTGCAACTTTGTTCAATAAAAGATCACGTACTTTGCTCTTGAACGTAAGACGCTTAGTGGACATCCTGATTTCAAGAGGGAGCGCATTCCATAACAGGACTGCTTGGACTGGGAACGAAGAATTGACAAACCCAGAAGTGTGGGATGGACAGAGAAGAATGAGATTGCTTGAAGAGCGGAGATTACGATTGTGGTTATCACACAAGTATTGAAAGTAGGGAGTTAGGTAGGCTGGGGGAGTAGGGGAAGTAAGAAAAGAGAATAGTGTGGAGAGAGCTCGTAAATTACGGCGCTCACGAATTGGTAGCCACCTAAGTTGAGAACGATAAGTAGATACATGATCATACTTGCGTAGGTTGAAAATAAATCGAATGCAGTTGTTAAGAAGGCGGTCAAGTTTGTTGAGGAGATCTGCATTCAGGTCAAAGTAACACACATCACCATAGTCGATAAGAGGGAATATTAAGGTCTGCACAAGCATGGCTTTGGTCCTAGATGTCAGAAAGTTCTTGAGGCGATATAAAGCCCGCAGTGTGTTAGTCACTCTACGACAAACACTGGCTATTTGGACTTTCCAACTCAACGTAGAATCAATGTTAAGACCTAAATCCCTCACTGAAGACGTCATTTCAATGGTTGAGCCATTAAAGACTATGGGTGGTACATGAAGATGACCTAATCGGCTTATATTGCGGTGGCTGCCTACCACTATAGCCTGACATTTGGCAGGGTTAACGGCCAAGCCAAACTTCTCAGACCAGCACTTGATGTGTTCAAGGTCACCATTCACGACGTCTACCGCTGTCGATATAGAGTCCACGGTCTCTTGCGAATAAAGTTGCAAGTCATCAGCGTACAGATGATACGTTCCTCGAAGATTTTGGGTTACCAGATTGATGAAGATTGAAAACAGTAAAGGAGAAAGAATGCCGCCTTGTGGGACGCCAGAATCCAGTTCCCGCCAGCTCGATGAAGATTCACCCAAGCGAACCGATTGCTGGCGCCCTGGAAGATAAGAGGAAAACCAATTTAGCGCACCGGAAGATATGTTAAGATGGGTAAGGATAGAGAGTAGGATATCATGACTGACGGTATTAAAGGCGTTCGAGAAGTCTACCAAAGCCATAACAGTGACTTTAGTATCCTCCATCCCCGCCCTAATATCGCCAGTCACCTTAAGGAGTGCCGACGTAGTGCTGTGACCTGGCCTGAACCCGGATTGTAGTGGGCTAAGTAGGTTGTTACCTAACACAAACTGTGTTAATTGTTTGTGCACACAGGCCTCCAGCACTTTGGAGAGAAAAGGTAGAATGGAAATAGGTCGGAAGTGAACTGGAAGCGACGGATTTGGGATTTTAGGCAACGGGATAACGTAGGCTTTACGCCACAAAGAAGGAAAGGAACCAGAGGTAAGGGAGAAATTTATGATGTGAGATATGGCGGGGAGCAGGTGATCCAACACAGTGACAATCATGCGTCGACTGACGTCATCAGCGCCTACTGCATTCGATTTAATGGACAGGATTATCTTCTTAATTTCTTCCGGTGTTACTGGAGAAAAGGAGAAGGATTCAATATTTGGTCTGGGTAATTCCAATATGGATTGGACAGTATCGGACTTGGTTTGGTGATCAATAGATGTAGTGGACGTAAAGTGACGATTGATATCATCCAAACCAACCGTGCACTCTAAGTTACTGCTGTGATGTTTGCCAATACCGAGGGTCCCGAGAAACCTCCAGATATCGGCAGGGGAAGAAGAGGAAAGGTTATTTAGAAAATGTCGGCGTTTAGCGTTACGTACCATCTGATTGCATCGGTTCCTTGCAACCTTAAACTGGTGCCAATTGTTGTCAGACCGAACTCTGCGAAATTTGGCAAAGGCCCTATCTCTTCGCCTCATGGCCATTCGAACGCCCTCTGACATCCAGGGCGCAGGAGGACGTTTAAGCCTTACCTTCCTAACTGGCGCGTGGACATCAAACAGCCCAACAACAGCTTTATTGAATATAGCGATTTTGTCTTCAATGTTCGAAGCTGTTGTTAGCTGCTCCCAGTTGAGGTTAGCAGCGTCCATACCTATATTGTCGACATTCATACGCCCGAAACAACGCTTGTACAGAACCTTTGGACGGGATTTAGGAGGCTTTAGGGTGTAGGACATGAAGATCAGGTCGTGGTGAGAGAAACCAGGAGCTAGGTATTGGCCAGAGGATGAGACAAGGGAGGGAGCAGACGTTAGGATTAAGTCCAGCCATGTATCTTCACCTTCAGTGTTGTGGTGAGTGGCATGTAGGGGTAGAACGTGAAGGCTGGAGGACTCGACGATCTCAAGGAGTTTACAGGAACGAGGTGAGCGGAGAGAAAGGAGATCAGTATTGAAATCGCCCATGATGATATGATGTGAGTAACTGGACCCCGTAGATTCCAGCACCGACTCGATGCTGGAGAAATAGTCAACAGAAGGGGGACAATATACGACGCCAAGAAGGACTTTGGCTCCTTTGACACAAACCTCGAGAAAAATAAATTCAGCTGATGCAGAGTAATTAGGACAAGAAGAAATTAGAAGGCGGTAGGGGAAGTCACTTCTAAGATAGATAGCGACGCCACCACCTCTCCTATCTATCCGGTCATTGCGGATTAGAGTGAAACCAGAAAGAGAGTAGGAAGAAGAAGGTAAGTGAGGTTTGAGCCAGGTCTCCGAAATCAGGATGGCATGAACGTCAGCATCAGCGAATGCCTCTTGAAGATCACTATAGTGGCTCGGTATGCTTTGCGCATTTAAGTGACATACGTTAAACGATTTATTATTTGAACAAAGAAAAGTTTGGCGAACAAAATCGCCGAGCGTGCCCCTTGTGGAGCTGAAGCTATCATCCAGGGAAGAGCTAAAATCGTCAGCAGATGCGAAAGAAGTTTCATCTTCGCTATACATAATATAAAAAAAATATAAAATATATATTATAAAGGAATAGGTACTACAAAATAATTAAAAAAACAAAAAGATAAAGGAATAAAACGGTGCAAATTGCATCTCTGCACCACCCGCCAGCTAACACACATAACAACATAAAATTAATTAATTAAAAGAAAAACAAGAACCAAAATGAAAAAAAGAAGAAAAAAGAGGAAGTGGAATGAATAAATATTACACATAACGCAACACTAAACGTTTCCGAACGAAACTGAACAAGTCACTCACGGAGTTGTCAGCTGTCAGCTGTCAAACTGACAGCTGACAACTCCGCGCTCCTGTCAGTGCGTGCGCAAGTTAAAATTAACGAAACTAGATTACAAATATTACGGAGTAATGTGAAGGTGAACGTTAAATCAAATAGTTGACATATAAGAGGGTCGCGTTAACACCATACCGTGCACTGTTCTGTAATTGATGACGTCACAATATGAACCGGAAAACACAACTAGAACTTACGCGGTTTCGAACTAGCCGCAGACGATACAGTGTTCGCTGCTGCATGCTTCGGCCGGGAGGAGTTAACAGTGCCCACCTTTGGATGCAGGGTAGTAAGCTTGTTCAGATCATCCACTGTGATAACCTTATGACGGCTTCCATCAGCTGTTTTGACGACAATTGCACCGTCCTGGGTCCAGCAGTCCTTCATGCCAAAATGCTGCCGAGCCTTAGCAAATACAGTTTGGCGGGTCCTCGTCAGAAACTCTCTAACCGAAATGGACGTCCCCCGTAGTTTCGCCTTGGCTCGCCAAACAGTAGACCGGACCTCCGCATCCGAGAAGCGCACAAGTACAGGGCGATGGTGTTTACCCCCAGAGGCGCCAATCCTGTGGCAGACTCTAATAGCAGATGCTGTAACGGTGGTCAAGCCCAGCCTGCCCTGGAGAATGCTGGAGGCCATACCTTGACTGTCAATATTCTCCGTCTCTGGGATCCCGAGGAAGAGAAGGTCCTTCCTGCGGTGTCTGGTCTCGATGGAGTCCACCATCCGCGCACATTCTGCTACCTGTTGCCGGAGCAAGCTGAGGACACCGAACATTAGCTCACGGAAAGTCCGGAACTCCTCAGCTACCTTCGCCACTGTGTCCTTCGCAGCACCCGTCTGCAGTTGAGCCTCCAGTTCAGCCATCCTTTTGTTGAAGGTTTCCTCTAGCTTCGCCTGGGTCAGTTGAATTTCACTAAGCTGAGACATTGTGTAGCAACTTGTGAAAGTGACTTGCAACTTTTCTGTGATTTGTGTTCAGCTGGCAGGTGGTGTTTAGTGAAGCAATATCACTACATATATTATATTATAATAATAATTGTGAGTACTAAAACTATAAATTTGAGTCAATAAAATTAAAAATAAACTGTTAAATTAATTAAATAAAAATAAAATTAGGAGGAGTGATTTTCTTTGTGTCCACTTATTTTGACACCTACCCACCAAAAAAAGACTAATGATGAGACTTTCATAAAAACTTGGATTAACAGTTATGTTATTGTTACAAAATAAATAGTAACAGCATAAATAAATAATAATGAATAGTTTTTAAGAAATGTCCGATACGATAGTATTCTACGTACTTTAACTTGCTGTATGAATCGAAACTGGCACTTTCGCTTATTTACACGGAACCGCACGTACAAAAATATATTGAATCTGATAAATAATATTTTATAGTGTCACATTCGATTATTTACTCAGTAGATTGTTTGTACTTACGATTATATTATTTTACTTTATTACTTTATTATCCATACTAATCTATACTAATATTATAAAGCTAAAGAGTTTGTTTGTTTGTTTGTTTGAACGCGCTAATCTCAGGAACTACTGGTCCGATTTAAAAAATTCTTTCAGTGTTAGATAGCCTATTTATCGAGAAAGGTTTTAGGCTATATATCATCACGCTACGAACAATAGGAGCAGAGTACCAGTAAAAAATGTTACAAAAACGGGGATAAATTTCACCCATTGTCTCTTATGTGACGCAAGCGAAGTTGCGCGGGTCAGCTAGTTATAAAATAAGAACACAACTTTCACAAAAAAAAATTGTAGTAATCATATTACAAAGTGAAAAATATAAATTGTTAATCTAAGTATGGCAACAAGTATTTGACATCAGTCTTTCTTCTATTAGATTGGGATCACTGACGCGAACTACATATTTAAGTAAATAGGTACTCAATAAGCTTAAATAATATTTTTTAAGAATAATATCACAATAAAACTTATTATTTATAACAAAAATAGGTAGTAAAACTTATCGACTATAACAATAATATTGAAATGACTTTTCAATGGACTTTACCGCTATTATTTTAATATTTTTTAATTGTGATGTTTCATGCATTGAGTGTTCTTTATGTGTTGAAAATTCGTTACGTTATGACTAATTGTCGTGTAAATTAGAATTTTAGCAGACCTATCTGCAACAAAAGTGAATAAAACATAGTCCCAATAATAGTAACAAAATGCCTTTCATAAAATCAATTTAAATGAAAGTTAAACCTACTTTCTCAAAAATCTTTAACAAAAAATAACAAGAAAAGACTTCTTCAACACAACAAATATAAAATAATAATTAAAAAATAATACTTTTCAACCATAACTGATGACAGACATCTTCCGTAACAAAAATTGCATCATTGATTTATAAAATTAACAGTCATTATTAGGGATTGCAATCCGGTAAATCCGATAATTACCGGATTGACGCCAAACCAAATCAATAAAGGAAATTTAAGTACGGGTAAATATATTTAAGGATAAAAGTATTTTGATTTTAAAAAAATAATAGAACTAAAACACTTTTTTATGAAGAATAAAATCATTTTTGGTTATAAATGATTAGTATTCATTCGTCTTTTTTTGCAGCTAATGGAATTAAGATATAATAATTCTAAGTAATCAAATAATCAGTCTCAGATATTAATGTAATTATTTGTAAGTACCTGCCTACTAGAAGAGAGCATACTAATTATTATTTCACTTGACGAAAATATGAAAATATTTCCTATACAAACGCGCCGGATCCGCCGGACCGGATTGCAATCCTTAGTCATTATTCATCTGGCTCATCACAATTTTCAGAATTTTCTACCACCATAGAATGCACGATGAACGCATAAAAAACATTTGTATATAGTCAATTAGGCACATAAACGCATAAAGTAATACGTAAAAATTAGATTGCACATTGTTTACATTAATATATAAATAATAGCATATTTTAAATAATAATTAACATTTAAATTCTTTGTACGAACAAACGTACATTTATTATATTGATTTATATAGTTAATATATATTGAGGGCAATTAACATAAGCATATTTTATTAGTATTCGCTGGTAACTTAGATTAGCTAAACTGCTGACTAGGTGGCCGCGTCTTCCTATTGTAACAAATCTAGAATTAAGTTAGTTCCGTACAAAACAGTCAACAGTTAACATTGTAACATTTTAACCTTTATTATACAGTTAAAGGCAACATAAATATTTTATTTAACATCCACACACAACCCACCAAGAAGGCCACTCTTAACTTCGGTAACACGCCGCGTGTTAAGAGTTCGATATTGTCTGGAAACGCATTTCCTTTCATTTTTGGTCCTTCGAATCTAAGTAAGCAAACAGCTACCTTGGATAAACAGTCGTACGTAACTCGCGAACAAACATATAACAAGTGGGTCCGCGTCGTGAACAGTGTTTCGCGCTTTGCAACAGAGCAGGGTATCCAGAGCAGAGCTTCCAGAGTAACCAGACCGGCGGCAGTCAACAAACAACATCGTCTCGCGGAAAGGTGGTTGCAGAAAAAAGGAAGATCTTTCTATATTTCTGCTTGACATAAACATTTAACATGGAGTCCTTTATATTGAAACAAAAAGAGATAGTCGAAGCCGTACAACGGTTAGAAACACAGTTCGGGAAGGATGGACCTTCACGAAAAAAAACAGAGTATTTGATTAACAAGTTGTCAAACTTAGATAGTTATTGGGAGAGTTTTAAGGCTAATCATCAGGCAATTTTGGATTGTGGAGAAAGGAAAGGGGAGTATTTTGAAAAAGATGTTTATAAACATTTTAGCGACATGTATGTAAGGTTGCGGACGAAAGTCCTTTCATATCAGGTCAACGTTGAATCGGCAGATTCAAAGGTTTTACAGACTGCGTTTGGTGGAGCTTCGAGCAGTCAGAAGACGAGGCTAGAATTTTGTTAGATCAGCTTCTTAACGAACAGCGTAGTAATATTCGTGCATTTGAAAGGTCATTAAATCAGCTGCAACTGGAAGACATTTACGAAAAGTGGCATTTGGAGGATAAACTAAAAACATTAACGTTACGTTGGGAAACAATAGATAAGTTATATTGGAAAATTGATAATCTAGCCGATAACAGCGCGAACGAGAGTAATTTTAATCGTTTAGAGAGATTATACTAACAGGCTAAGGTAGAAATAAATAGGAAGTTATGGAATAACATACACCAGACTAAATCGGCACCCAAAATTGAACTTCCCATCTTCAACGGCTGTATTGAGAATTGGGTAACGTTTAAAGACCTTTTTAGTGAAATGGTGCATCTTAATCCGCAAATCTCGGCCGCTCAAAAAATGCAACATCTTAAATCTAAATTAAGAGGAGAAGCTGAGAAGTTAGTTCAACATTTGATCATTAGTACTGACAATTATTTAACATGTTGGGAAATTTTAACGCGCAGATTTGATAACCAGAGATTATTGTTTACTCATTATGCTAATAACCTACTTAATTTACCAATTATTAACCGTCCTAACGTCGCACAGATTAAGAAAATGCACGACAGTATACAGGAATGTTTAAGCGGGATTCAAAATCTTAAGGTCGAAACAAAAAACTGGGATCCTTTATTAGTGCATATTTTAGTTCAGAAACTGGATAGCGAAACAACCGAACAATATATCGAGTCCCTAGAATGCCCCAGAGACTTACCTACATTAACAGACTTTTTAAAGTTCTTGGAATTCAAGTTTATAGCCCTTGAATCAAGCAATAAATCAAATCGCACTTCTATGGGCTCAAATGGTAGCACTAATAAGTTCCAGAACAATAACAATTTTAATACCCCTAACAAAAAATTCGTTCCATTTAATAAAAAGCCCTATTTTAACTTCGAAAGACCATCAACATCGCAAAAAACATTTCATACAACAAGTAACACGTGGTGTTGCCCTCATTGCAAGCAAGGTCACGGATTGTACGTGTGTCAAAAGTTTCTAGACATGTCGCCGGAAACTAGGTTAAGAATAGTCGAGAAAAGCAACGTATGCAAAAATTGCTTATTTAGCCACAACAACAAAGAATGCACGTCCAAGCATAAGTGTAAGATTTGTAATCGAGGTCACAAAACATTATTGCATGATGCAATTGCGGAAACGACAAACTCATCAACAAGAAACAGACTTAGCAACCATGCTGCTAGTGGTGGCCTAGATGAGGTGCTTCTAGCAACAGCTCAAATAAAAATTAGGTCAATCAATGGAACATTTTTAACTTTTAGAGCCCTCTTAGACCAAGGGTCCCAATTAACATTAATTACAGAAAATGCCGCTCAACTCTTACAACTGAAACGCAACAAGTGCGATGCCTTGGTTATGGGTCTCGGAGCTGTCGCAAATACCGCTAACAAATGCAAGGGCATGGTCCAGTTGACATGTCAATCAACAAACAGTCCCTTTGAAACAACAATAAACGCGCTAGTTATGAACAAATTAACGCACCGATTACCTAACGTTCATTTTAACAGGGAAAGCTTTTCACACTTAGAACATTTAGTGCTTGCTGACCCCACCTTCAACATTCCTGGAGATATCGACGTATTATTGGGAGCTGATGTATACTCTGAAATAATGATGAAGGGTTTAATCAGATCCGTAGAGAAGAACATTATAGCTCAACAAACCCGACTTGGCTGGATTGTGTGTGGAAAAATAAGAACATTACACTGCCACGTCGTTTTAAACAATATGAACGACCTTTCACGATTTTGGGAACAAGAGGAAATTACTCAACAAATAACAACAACAAATATGGAATATTTAGTGGAAAAACAATATACAGAAACAACAACTCGGCTGCCCGATGGACGGTACCAAGTTCGATTACCGATGAGCCCTGACTTTCGGGAAAACTTGGGGAATTCTAAGTCACGTGCGGTTGCGATATTCAAACAATTAGAACAGAGAATGGAAAAGAATGAGAAACTGAAACAAGATTACAAGACATTTATGCAGGAATACCGCGATATGGGACACATGCGGCTTCATCAGGCGTCTAACAAGATAACAGAATATTTTATGCCACATCACGGGGTCATTAGGGAAGACGCCGTAACAACAAAACTTCGAGTAGTTTTCAATGCGTCCGGAAAAACTACCTTGGGATACAGCCTGAATGACGTCATGCTCAACGGCCCTAATTTACAGGCGGACTTACAGACTTCGTTATTAAATTGGCGACAATACAGGTACGTCATGACGGCGGACATAGAAAAAATGTTTAGGTTTATTGCTGTACACCCCCAAGATCAACCCCTGCAGAAAATTTTATTTGGAGGGACTCGCCTAATGAACCCATACAAATTTATCAGTTGTGCACGGTAACATACGGCACCAAGGCAGCACCTTTCCTCGCTCAGAGAACATTGCGGCAGTTAGCTGAAGATGAAGGGGATAAATATCCCTCAGCTAAACCAATTTTAATGACTTAGTTTTTTATGGATGACGCGTTAATCGGAAATCAATCATTATCTGGGTTACAACAAACGAGAAATGAATTAATAAATATTCTACGAGCAGGCGGGTTCAACTTGCGGAAGTGGTCAAGTAATGAGGAACAATTGGTTCAAGATCTACCAAAAGAAATGAGGGATCCTCGCAATTATACCTTCACAGCGACAGAAACCTCTAAGACCTTGGGGTTAGGATGGACTCCCACAAATTACCACTTTGTTTATTCATCACCCTTTCACAAACATAACAGTAGTACAAGATACACCAAACGACATCTTTTGAGCAAAATTGCAAGATTGTTTGACCCTCTAGGCTGGTTAGCACCTATAACAGTGAAAACAAAGATCCTTTTTCAACAAGTATGGACGACAGAAACACCATGGGATCAGGAGGTTTGCCCGGAAATCCAAAAAGAATGGTTAAAAATTAAAAGTGAAATGCAAAACATCGACACTATACAAATACCCCGGTGGTTGGGTATCAACAACATAGATAAGGAAATAGAAATCCATGCCTATTGCGATGCTTCCGAGCGGGCAATAGGGGCAGTAGCGTATTGTCTGGATCAACAACAATCCCGGGAAAAACAAATTAACATAATAGCTGCAAAAACCAAGTTGGTATCTCTAAAACAAAAGGTCACGCTGCCTCGAAGCGAGCTGAACGGTGCCCTACTTCTAGCCAGACTGATAAACAAAATTAAGAAGAGCCTTAACATTTCACAAGCGACAGTCCGAGCGTATACCGATTCTATGGTGGTACTGGGTTGGTTAAGAGGTGACGTAAGCCGATGGAACAATTACGTGGCGAGCAGAGTGCGGGAGATTATTACTATCATACCGGCTGAAAACTGGAGCCATGTCAAATCGGAGGCCAACCCAGCTGATTGCGCTTCAAGGGGATTGTATCCATCCCAATTACAACAACATAAAATTTGGTGGCAACCGGTAATTTTAAACAAACAAACAAACACTTTAGACAAATATGAAACAAATGAGGAAATAATTCAACAAGTTCTTACATCGCAAATCCCAACAATAAACATTATAAATGAATTATTAGAAAAATGCAGTACGTTAGCAAAAGTCGTCCGAACAATGTCATGGGTCTTACGTTTTATAACAAATACACGCCAACGCAGCAATGCCCTGACCTACCTCACTCATTATTAATGCTGACTTTATGCGAATTACGATACTCTCATAACGTTATAATAAAACAAGTACAGAGCGATTGTTTTGATTCGGAATTGAAAGAAATAAAATTACATGGTGCTGTCCATAACAAGAGCTCCTTGCTAAGGCTTCTACCATTCCTCGACAGGGACGGAATCCTTCGTGTCGGAGGGAGATTATTGAACTCGGAATTACCGTATAACTCTAAACATCCCATAATATTGCCAGCAAACAACAAACTATCGCGTTTACTAATACGAGAAGCGCATTTAGTAACATAACACGGCGGTGTCAAGTTAACATTGAACCATTTAAGACAGCGGTATTGGATTACTGGCGGCATAAGTACAGTTAAGAAAGAAATAAGGCAGTGCGTGAAATGTGTTCGGTTCAATTCACCGAATAGTGCGCAACTCATGGGTAACCTCCCACGGGCGAGAGTGACACCGTCTTAGCCATTTTTTAACTGCGGAATTGACTTCGCAGGGTGGTATGATGTGAAATCTAACAAGGGCCGGGGTATCCATACATCAAAAGGATATATCGCCGTTTTCATCTGCCTCGCCACCAAGGCGGTTCATTTGGAACTCGTGTCAGATTTGAGCTCCATGAGCTTCCTAGCCGCCCTTAAACGAATGATAGCAAGACGGGGTCCGATTAGACACATGTACAGCGATTGTGGAACAAACTTTATCGGAGCCAATCGGGAATTAAAGAAACAATTTAAACTAGCGCAAACATTTACAACAGAAACTTTTGGCAACACAGTAACTAACATGAACATTGAGTGGCACTTCAACGCCCCTTCCTGGCCCACTGCTGGGGGTCTGTGGGAGGCGGCCGTAAAGTCGATGAAGCATCATCTAAGGAGAGTTCTAGGTGAACAGAAGTTAACGTACGAGGAATTCATGACCTTACTTACTCAAATAGAGGCATGTATGAACTCAAGGCCTCTAGTACCGATAACCGAAAACAGCGATGAGCTGGGCTATATACTCACGCCTGGTCACTTTTTAGTGGGCCAACCACTCACCGCCCTCCCAGAGGAGGACTACACTATGGAAATTACCCTCGGTACTAGATGGCAATTAACACAGAAGATGGTACAACACTTTTGGAAAAGATGGTCTAGCGAATATTTACATTATTTACAAACAAGAATGAAATTGAACAAAGAAAAGGAGAATTTTAAACCGGGCGACATCGTGTTAGTCAAGGAAGACAATCTACCACCTTGCAAATGGATAATGGCCAGAATTTTCGATGTCCATCCTGGCACTGACAACTTAGTACGAGTAGTATCCCTGAAAACAAAACAAGGCACATTGAAAAGACCTATAACCAAACTAGTGCTCCTCCCTACCGCAGAAAATCAACAAAATACGAACGATCAGTGTATGCAATCCAAGTCCCAACACTGTTCCCGCGAAAACAATACAGCTCAGCCAAGTAGCATTAACAGAACAGAAAAAGATAGCTGGACCGTATTACACCGGCCAAACACATGGCTTTACGTATGTTGTAACGTATGCCAATTAAGCGTGATGTGTAATAGTGGTAACATAATATCTAAGAGTATCAGTGAAAGTGGTATTCTTACCAGGTAGGTCAAGGATGCACCATAAAAGAGGATGATTCGAACTTATTTACTGAGACCGAATATCACAGCAAGTTATATATAAACCCAACAGTATCTTTACCAAACACTTACGACCTGAATAACCTGACTAAATTAACACTCCCCGAAACATTACAAAGGATTCGAGAAACCCATACAGTTACCTTTGAAGAGGTACACTCCCAATTAGAAGCCGTAAAACAAAATAGCCAACTTCCCCAACAGATAACTACACATGACATGCATCAATACTCAATCTCTTATATTACCCTAGCTATTGTAATAATCCTTGCCACCGGCGGCATGTGTTACATAAGATATGTAAGGAAAGATAACAGTAAGATAACGCCACTACAGACGAAAAGATCTTTACCTTTACAAGAAAATATAGAGATGTCGGTCATACGACCTTCGGAACCAAACCCAGGCATTGAACACCACCCGCCTACTGTGAGACGGCGGAATTCGGATGACACTTCCCTCAAACAGCTCTTCGAGTTCACAAGGAGTGAATAGTGCATGAGTGTAGTGTCCAACAGTGTAATGTTTATGTGTATATAGTGAATTATGACAAATGAACAGGTTTCAGGAAAGGACTTGGACCTTAAGGACCCTAATGATTACTAACATAGCTTATTAATTTTATTGTTTTTAATGTTTACTAACACAGTTGAATTGTTTATTATGTATCCTTTTAGGTTCTTTTTGCCCGCCAGCATGTACGAACAAACGTACATTTATTATATTGATTTATATAGTTAATATATATTGAGGGCAATTAACATAAGCATATTTTATTAGTATTCGCTGGTAACTTAGATTAGCTTAACTGCTGACTAGGTGGCCGTGTCTTCCTATTGTAACAAATCTAGAATTAAGTTAGTTCCGTACAAAACAGTCAACAGTTAACATTGTAACATTTTAACCTTTATTATACAGTTAAAGGCAACATAAATATTTTATTTAACATCCACACACAACCCACCAAGAAGGCCACTCTTAACTTCGGTAACACGCCGCGTGTTAAGAGTTCGATATTGTCTGGAAACGCATTTCCTTTCATTCTTACTTTATACGTTTATGTCAAATTCATTGTCTCTCTCGTCGTATGGTTAGTGGCCAACCTAGTGTCAAAGTTGTTCAAGCCGCCCGAAGGCCTTTGACGTGGCTTAACGACTGTTATCTTAATTGACAACAACCGGGACCGACTTTTTACGTGCCCTCCAAAGCACGGAGACGCCCAGTTCAAATACCACTATGCGGACACCCATCTATGGATTGACCGCGCCAATGTTTGCTTTTAGGCGCTTAACACACTGCCCCGCACCACGCAGCGTAGCGCGTGAATGCGTGTTCGAACGTTGCTTGTAAGTATCTCCGTTTGTATGGAAAACACGCATAGTCTAACACACAGAAAATGCATCCACGCGCGTTCATGCGGATCACGCGCATACACGCGGAGAAACATGCACCCCCGCGCGTAGGTGCGGGGCGAGACGCAAGGTATGGCACACCGAATCCCGCAGTGCCGCGCGTGATTTTTATTAAGACTATCGTGATGCTCAGTACTGCACGACCACCACAGAGAACGGCGAATAAATGAGAGCCGCCGTGCGTGAATCTACAAAACACACCTACGCGCGTGAGTGCGCAAAAAACCCGCACGATGATGCAGATCTGCACTCCCGCAGGAACGCGCGTAGGTGCGTCGACACGCAATATGCAGCATGATGCGGGGCAGTGTGTTAATCGCCTAACCCACAGATCGTTTACCGAACGGTGAGCGTAACTAGCTATGGGCGCCTCCGCTTATTGTGAAGAAATATTATTAACCCTTAATTTGACAGAGTCCGGTGTGACGGACACTTATTTAAAACTAGCTGACCTGCGCAACTTCGCTTGCGTTACATAAGCGAGAATGGGTCAAAAATTTTCCCCGTTTTTGTAAAAAAAAATACTGGTACTATGCTCCTATTGGTCGTATCGTGATGATATATAGCCTATAGCCTTCCTCGATAAATGGGCTATCTAACACTGAAAGATTTTTTCAAATCGGCCCAGTAGTTCCTGAGATTAGCGCCTTCAAACAAACAAACAAACAAACTCTTCAGCTTAATAATATTAGTATAGATAAATCCTGCCGAGATTTTATTTCATCTTCATGGATTTTTAATCGATTAAATGTTTATTTATACCATAAACAAATACTAAAAAAATATTTTATTATTGTGGCTAAATTGCATATGTCCGTTGTGACGCAAAATATCCGCGAAAAAGCGGCCATGTGTTTTGCTCAAGGCATTTGTGATTGTTTTTCTAATTTTTTGTTGAAAAATGAATTGAATTCTAGATTTATTTATTAGAAAATAATCATGCCAATCGTTTTATACAAAAACATACGCACTTCATTATATTTTTATGACGTTTATTTGTAACTAAAATGTTATGTCCGGCACAGCGGACAACACGAAATTATGGGTTCTTTCGCTTGTTTGGTTTATGGTGCTGAGTTTGTTTTTTTTTCCTTGCCAACAGCCTAAACGCGCAATTAAAATTATTGCTTTAGTATACAATAAACATGCGCCTCCTGATTCTATTAAATATCTGATTCGGAATCTGAATTGCATGGTGCAAGTACTAAATCTTCCACCCCCGTCTTCTTCCCATGCCAACCAAACAATAGACAAATCTGACGACGAAGGGTTAAATGCAGAACATACTGACATTATACCAGATTCTAACGCGCGTGAAATTGGCATTTCCCTTTGTCCATGGAAGAAGGACGCTGCAGGATCTGCCAAAAGAAATCTGTCGGGTATTGCATAAAATGCAACACAGGACTATGTTTGCGCGACAAGAAAAGCCCCCAGAAATTGTTCTAAATCAATGACTTTCTAATATTTACATTTCTGTATTTTTCTTCACCAAAATCATTAAACTAATGATAATTTTCATTTTCCATAATTTGGCAGTGTTGTCAATGTCGTATATTTTAAATATTTTTATCGGTGCCAAATAAAGGGTTAACAACCTTTTGTTTACGTAGAACTTTGTAGAAACACAAGTCTTATTGCTAGAATCTTCCAGTTTATAAGAATCATACGAAGGAACAATCGCGAAACGATGAGCGCTGGCAATCCTTCGATCTAAACACACCAATCGTTCCCGAAAGATATACAGGGTCTTCTCAAAATAGCTGGTAATATTTTGGGAGGTGATACTGCCCATGAATCTGATCACGAATCCGCAAAAAAAAATTTTTTTGGACAACTTATTTTTTTGCTTTTCTGTAGTGTGAGTGAGCGCTCATGCACGAACACATAGAAGCGGCTCGTCGCTATACGGCCGCCGCTTCTGTGTGCGACCGCGACCGAGCGCTGTCAACTGACGGGGGGCGATGACCGCGCGCGGGACGTTCTGTCTTAGTAATAATAATAAATACAAATTGATACTGATTTCCCATAATACTTTCAGTCTTGGACTGGCTAGCAACTACGTGAATAACGTAACTGTCTAATTAAAGTAATTGTTAAATTACTTACCTACACAACGTGTAACACTTAAATCTAAATTAACGAAAGCATACCTGCGAATCTTATTGACACACTGATAACAGTTAATTACGCACAGGCATCAGACACTACAATACCTACCTAATTTTATCTTTCTAACGTTTATTGACCTCGCGCGGGTCGTTCGCTGCTACTAAATTATTTTTCTTCTTACTACTTTGGTATCGTAAGTACAAGACAACTTGAAACTAATTTTCCATCACACTTGCAGGCTTTGGACTGACTAAATAAACGTAAACTGAAATTGTTAAGTACATTATTTTACCTTGACAAATTGATAACCGATAGATTCAACTAAGCGCAATGTAAATTATTATTTACGTTAATTTAGGCGTGTTTAAAAATTAGAATCAACCCTATTTACAGTAATTATTAAAACTATTTACACGTCTATTTACATTATGTGCTGGACATACCCTCCGCCTTGTTCCAAACACTGAAACGCACGTTTCACTAAGTGTTCTTTCACTCGACGCAAAGTGTCACTCTCACTTTTCACTTTTTGGAAGGCTTCTACAATGCGCCTTTGTAGATCCTCCACGTTTGCTATGAGGTGTCCACTATCACCATAAACAAGGGTCTTTACGCGTCCCCACAAAAAGAAATCAAGTGGCGTAAGGTCAGGTGATCTGGCTGGCCACGCCACAGGTCCACCCCGACCAATCCACCGATTCCCGTAACGCGCATCTAAATAATCGCGCACGGGACGAGCGAAATGTGCCGGAGCACCGTCGGGCATGAAAAACATGCTCCGCCACACATCGAGGGACACTTCGTCTTCGAGCACGTCTTCAATCCTACCGCGTAAAAGCTCCAAATAGGTGTCGGCATTTAAGCGCGGCAAGAAGACGGGCCCGAATACATTTCCGTCCAACATACCCGCCCACACGTTGACACTAAATCGTGTCTGAAAATGATCTGGGCGCACCAACGTCGGGTTTTCTACAGACCAGTAGTGCGAGTTGTGGATGTTGAACATGCCGACCCTGGTAAATGTGCTCTCATCCGTCCACATAATGTGTCGTGGTCGCTCTACGAGCCACCTACAAAACTCCATCCGAGGAGCATAGTCCCCCGGTTTGAGCTCCTGAACTTTTGTGTAGTGGTACGGGTGAAGTCCTTCCTCTCTGAGCAACTTAGACAATTTACAATTGCTCAGGTTAAAAATTTGTCTCGCGTCGGATATGCTTGCCATCGGATGACGTCTAAAAAAATCTAGGACTTCCTCTTCCAGGCCGGCGTGTGTCCTTGGCCTTCCTAAATCATGCAGTTGTGGCATGAAGACACCCCAGTCACGATGCCGCTGCACTGCACCCAAAATTGTGGCAGCACTTGGGCGCCTCCCGATCCGCTCTTCGCATATTATGCGAGCCCGATGTAAGCTGTTACCGGCCTCGCGATAGCCTATTGTCATCTCCAGGTACTCCTGGTTGGTATATCGGTAATTCGGCATCACTTTATACGACACCACCACGGACGATGAGTTATTACCGACTGACCGATTTATAAATTAAATAAACATTTAAAAAAATGCCGACAAAGGTAGAAAATAGTCGAAATAAAACTAAATAAACACCGACAAAGAAAGCCGCTCCTTTGGCGGTGTCGCGAGGTGCGCTTTGTAGTTGATTCGTTGTGCCGCGCTAGTGATGTTAGTATTAATTCATTGCTCTAAACCTAAAATGTCGAAATAACGATAACATTGCAATACTTCATCGTCGACAAAGTTGAAGTTAACATAATGTCAATTGTCTTACTGTATCTAAGTCACTTAACGCTGCACGTCGGCAGTGAGTAAATGTTGACACCGATTTTTTTAACTAGTGGTAGTACTACCAATGCGTTACAATAGAAAATAACTCTAAACAAACATTTCTTTCTATTTTATGAAATAGTAATAATTCACCAATTTCTTTTTTTTTTATTTGTTATTGCATTGAAAAAGCAAAATTAAAACACTTCTCCATATTACTTGGTTAATCGCTAGCGATAACGACATAAACTAATTAAAATATCGAAATGCATTTAGCATTCCATTAAGTCCATCCCTAACTGCCGCCTATTTATTATTTTGCCTTACACGTGTCACACTTACGTACCTACCTACCGCGTGCGCTCTCGCACGTCCGGAAGGAGTCGGAAGGACTGTGAATAAGCATTAGCCGCGCCGCGCGCGCGAGCTTTATAATTGAACTACCTATAAGAAATGTAAATCATTAAAAAAATTGCCAGTTCAAGCCAGGAAGTATGACGGTTAAACATATTCAATTTGTATTGAATACTCGGTCAGAACAGTCCGCGTGGGGTCATCGACGAAGGGCGAATTCAACAGCATAAACACCGACAAGGAGAGCCGATCGTTTGGCGGCGTCGCGCGGTGCGCTTTGTAGTTGTCTTGTCGTGCCGCGCTAGTGATGTTTATTTCTATTGCTTACATTCAAATGTGGAAATATCGGTAAAAATGCATTACTTTATTATCAAAACAGTAGAAACCAACTGAATGTATTATTTGTACCTAAGATTATCTTTAACATTTACACGCTGCACGCAGAGCAAGAGGACACAGATTTGTTGTTGTAATAATACTAGGTATGAATCATAATCGAAAAAAAATACTTAAAAAATATTCGAGGATTTCGATACTGAACCAACGTTTGCTATTTGTTATCTTTATTAAAATAGAAACTAATTGTTTTTATACAAATTGATATTAACATTGCATTAATAATATCTTCTCATTCAATGTTAGTCTCCAGATAGTTTCATTTGAAGTTATTTCAAAAATAATTTGTTCATTGTTCAAGTTCATTTGAAAAATAAATATCAATATTAAATGTAATAAAGTTTTTGGGTCCATCCCTAACTGCCTATTATTTTATTTTGCTTCATACGTATGTCACAACTTAGTACCTATTAAGGATCGCTTTCGTTCGAACGTCCGCGCGTCCGGTGAGACTTGCAATAGTCGTCAATGCGTGAGCTTGTTATTACTGTTATTTTCTAAACCTTTCTGAACTGTGATTTGTTATTGTCGCGCGTGATCATGAGCGTGCGCGGTGTGATACGGTAATTGGTGAATGAGCCATGTTTTTGTTTTTTTTTTGTTAATAATTCGTGTGTTCGTGAAAGTGAATTAAAACGAGGAAGCAAAAAGTGTCGTAAAACGTTAGAAAGATAAAATTAGGTATGTAGTGCCTGATGCCCGTGCGTAATTAACTGTTATCAGTGTTTAAATAAGATTCGCAGTTATGCTTTCGTTAATTTAGATTTAAGTGTTACACGTTGTTTAGGTAAGTAATTTAACAATTACTTTAATTAGACAGTTACGTTATTCACGTAGTTGCTAGCCAGTCCAAGACTGAAAGTATTATGGGAAATCAGTATCAATTTGTATTTATTATTATTACTAAGACAGAACGTCCCGCGCGCGGTCATCGCCCCCCGTCAGTTGACAGCGCTCGGTCGCGGTCGCACACAGAAGCGGCGGCCGTATAGCGACGAGCCGCTTCTATGTGTTCGTGCATGAGCGCTCACTCACACTACAGAAAAGCAAAAAAATAAGTTGTCCAAAAAAATTTTTTTTTGCGGATTCGTGATCAGATTCATGGGCAGTATCACCTCCCAAAATATTACCAGCTATTTTGAGAAGACCCTATAGAATGAGAAAGACGTATTGGCGAAACGAGTATGCGCGAGCGAGACGGAAAATCTCTAGAACATCGTGCGGCGCGACGCGGCGCGCTTGATCTTTCGTTATGATTCTAGAAGCAATGTTTCCAAATATAAATATGAACGCGCGCTGAGTAGCGACAGTTTGAGGACAGTTCGAGCCGCGAGGCGAGAAGGAGCTCTCTACCGGTGATCGAGCTCCGCTAAACCGCCTACGTCGCTGAGCGCTACGCACGCGCTACGCGCTACAGCGCGCCGCTAAACGCTACGTCCGACCGCTCGGACCTCTACGCGAATTTAGTAACCACACATTGTGGGGTCGCGGTTCGGCTCCGTCTCTTACGCTTCCCCCGCCTCCCTCCGAACCACAAACGTTATAAGGTTCATACTAGGGAATGCAATCCCGACTCGAGGTCGTCAACTCGAGATCCCTCGGGATCAGAAATATCAATCCCGCGGGATCCCGAGATTTTTGGGATCCCGTCTAGTTAGTAAAATAATACGATTAAAACGGCTTATTTAATGTCATATGTGTGTGAAAGTCCTTTTACACTTTTAGACGCTCGCAGAGTTTCTTCTAGTTCCTTTTGAAATGAAGTATTCGTTTGTGTAGTAAGAGTACTTATATTTAAATCTTCTGCTATCATAGAAAGTGGCAAGTCATCTTCGTTTAAAACTATCGTCTCTACTTGTGTTCGTTCTTTACAATAAATCGTGTAATTGTATATTTAATTTCTTTCCTTATGAGAAAATTACTAGGCAATTGGAAAATCTCGTTGCCTCAAGTTTCCGTTGTCAATCCCGAACAGGATCTCGTCATATTATGCTTCGGGATTGATCCCGAAAAAATGCACGGGATCTCGCGAGATCGGGATCCCGCGAGATCGGGATTGCATTCCCTATTTCATACTATAGTACATTGGGGTCGGCTTATTCAGTCCAACCAGAAAGGGAGGAGCATTCGTTTTTATGCGGAGCGACTGCCATCTGAACTCCACAATCCTAAGGGATAATGATCCGAAGCACGAAACAAGCGATAATTTATTATTAATTATCATATGAGTCGTGAGGTCGTGAGTTCGATTCCCATACTATATACTATAGGACAAATATTTGTGTGATGAGCTCGAATATTTGTTCTATGTCTGGGTGTAATTAATCTATAATATGTATATGTATTTAGAAATATTTAAGTACGTTTATCAGCTATCTGGTCACCATAGTACAAGCTCTGCTTAGTTTGGGATCAGATGGTCTTGCGTGAGTTGTCCAGGAATATTTATTTATATGTGTATATAAATTCGAAAAGACGTTTTTTACATCAAAAGAAATTGGAGCGTGCCCAGGGTTCAAACCCGAGACCCGCTGCACTGCAGTCTATTGGTCTCGCCACTGAGCTATCGCAACCTCAATTCATACTTCATACTACTATAGGTACTGTACAAAACGTATGGTATTGACGGTATCCAGAAAAAGTTTCTCAGATATCTAGATTACAAAGCGCACCAAATATCCGTAGATTATGAGCAACTATGCAAGAAGTATCATTTTCTACCACTCGAATACAGGCGCCTCATCAATGATACATGTTTATTGATCAACATAGCGAACGGCTCGGTTAACTGCTCGGAGCTCGTTTCAAAACTAGCATAAGGGTTGCGTCGGAAGCTACTACTGAGTGTACCTTCTACCTCCACTAATTATAGGAGGAATGCTTATCTTATTAGAAGCGCTCGTTGCTTTAATGAATTATCTCATGACCATGAAATTGACTTATTTTGCACTAAGACGAAAGTAGCAAGGAAACTTTTAGCCAAATCATTCTCTGTGGGGGCTTGTAATTAGTAACTTAATTATACATATTTGTAACCTATTCTTGTATTAGTCTGTAAGCCTTCTTAAAATAAATAAAATAAAATAAAATAAAATAAAACAAAATAAAATAAAACAAAACAAAACAAAACGAAACGAAACAAAACCTTGCCTTCCTCGATAAATGGACTATCTAACACTGAAAGAATTTTTCAAATCGGACCAGTAGTTGCCGAGATTAGCGCGTTCAAACAAACAAACAAACAAACTCTTCAGCTTTATAATATTTATTTATATTTATTTATTTTTATTTATTTTAAACTTCATATACATGTGTATATAGGCGGACTTAATGCCAAAGGCATTATCTACCAGTCTACCTTAGGGTGATGCAGAGATTGAAAGAAGTAGGTGTTTAAAAAAAATAAAAATAAAGGACGTTAAGTACAAGGTTTACTAATAAATACAAATAAGGTCATGTATGTACGTGTACTTAAATATAGATAGGTTTATACATACATAATGATTAACAAATAAGAAATATTAAATACATATACCCATATACATAAATAAATAATAAAATATACTATATACTGAATTATACAATATATATATTATGAATAATAAATATACATAAATAAAAACTAAGACGAGTGTGACGATTCTGCTACTTGTTTTAACAAGAGATTCCGCACTTTGCTCTTAACCGTATGACGGTTAGTGGACATCCTGATTTCAAGAGGGAGCGCATTCCATAATAAAACCGATTGGACAGGAAAGGAAGAGTTGACAAACCCAGAAGTGTGAGATGGACATAGAAGAAGAAGATTGTTTGAGGAACGGAGGTTACGGTTGTGATTGTCGCACAAATATTGAAAGTAGGGAGTTAGGTAGGCTGGGGGAGTAGAAAAAGAGAGAAAAGAGAAGAGAGTCGTGAGTGCACGTAAGTGACGACGCTCACGAATAGGCAGCCACCTAAGTTGGGTGCGATAAGTAGATATATGATCATACTTGTGAAGGTTGAAGATGAATCGAATGCAGTTGTTAAGAAGACGGTCTAGTTTGTTGAGGAGATCTGCATTCAGGTCAAAGTAACACACATCACCATAGTCGATCAGAGGGAAGATTAAGGTCTGCACAAGCATAGCTTTAGTCCTAGAAGGTAAAAAGTTCTGAAGACGATAAAGAGCCCTCAGTATGCCAGTGACCCTTTTACAAACATTAGAAACTTGGGCTCTCCAGCTTAAAGTTGAGTCCAAGTACAGGCCAAGATCTTTTACGGTAGGGGTCAGTTCTATGGTAGAGCCATTAAATACAACTGGTGGTACCTGCATATGATCTAACCTACTAATGCTACGATTACTTCCTACAACTATAGCCTGGCATTTGGTAGGATTAACAGCCAAGCCGAATTTCATCGACCAACACTTGACATGCTCGAGGTCGTTATTTAACGTGGCGACAACTGAGGCTATAGAATCCACTGTTCCTTGCGAGTAGAGTTGCAAGTCGTCCGCATACAGATGATACGCTCCCTGAAGGTTTTTAGTCACAAGATTAATGAAAATTGAAAACAATAGTGGAGAGAGGAGGCCGCCTTGTGGGACGCCAGTGTAGAGTTCACGCCAGCTCGATGAAGATTTACCGATGTGAACCGACTGTTGGCGTCCTTGAAGATACGAGGAAAACCAATCCAGCGCACCGGAAGATATATTAAGATGGGAAAGGATGGCGAGAAGGATATCATGACTGACGGTATTAAAGGCGTTCGAGAAATCAACCAAAGCCACCACGGTGATTTTAGTATCCTCCATGCCTGCCCTAATATCGCCAGTCACTTTTAGGAGGGCGGAAGTAGTGCTATGACCTGGTCTGAACCCAGATTGAAGTGGGTCAAGGAGGTTGTTATTAAGCACAAACTGTGTTAGTTGCTTGTGTACACAGGCCTCAAGCACTTTGGAGAGGAAAGGGAGAATCGATATGGGGCGGAAGTGAGCTGGACTTGAGGGATTAGGAATTTTTGGTAACGGTATAATGTAGGCTTTGCGCCACAGAGAAGGAAAAGTACCAGAGGTAAGGGAGAAATTTATGATATGGGAAATGGCGGGGAGCAGATGATCCAAGACAGAGACGACCATATGACGACTAACGCCATCGGCGCCCACTGCATTGGACTTAATTGACAGGATAATCTTTTTAATATCTTCCGGTGTAACTGGAGCAAAATAAAAGGATTCGAACTTGGGTCGAGGTAAATTCATCAGGGCACGAACAGTGTTTTACTTGGTTTGGTGATCCAAAGGTACAGAGGAAGTGAAGTGGGTATTGATGTCATGCAAACCAACCGTGCACTGTGGATCGTTACTACGGTGTTTGTCGATACCTAGAGTCCCAAGGAACTTCCAGATATCAGCAGGGGAAGAAGAAGATAGATTACTGAGAATGTGTCGGCGTTTAGTATTGTGTACCATCTGATTGCATCTGTTCCTTGCAACTTTGAACCGAAGCCAATTGTCGTCACAGCGGTCTCTGGGGAACTTTGCGAATGCCCTATCCCTTCGCCTCATGGCCATACGAACTCCTTCAGTCATCCAGGGAGCAGGCGGTCGCTTGAGTTTCACTTTTCTGACGGGCGCATGGACGTCAAACAGTCCAATAATAGCTTTGTAAAAAATGCCTAACTTATTATCGATTGTATGGGCTGTCGTTAGCTGCTCCCATTCGATTTTCGCAGCGTCCCTACACAATTTAGTTACGTCCCACAGTGTGTTATAAACCCGATTTTTGTTTCGTCGTCTTTTTATTGAATTAATCGATAGAGTATACCATCCTGAGGATTAGAGTAAAACTCCAGGCTCGCTAAGACTTGTACTTTTTTCGTTATTCATTGTCAAAGTTCCGGAATATCCGACTATTGAAAAACGAAAAAAAATTAATTACAATTTAACGGAAGTACTTATTCCAGAATTTATTTATTCTATCGAAAGAAGATATAATAGCCGACCATTCCACCAATTCCTGAAGCTTTAGCATGAATAGGTCGAGAGATATGATTTTTTTTCTCATTTTTCGTTTTTATTTTTTTATTCATCTAAACCGCCGTAGTAGGTGGTCATTCCTACATCAAAAAATTGCTAATACTTTCTTTTATTTGCAGTATTAGTGCTAAAACCTAACTCGTTGGTTTCCAGGAGATATTTGAAATTTTAAATTTTACTTAGGGTTGTCACTTTCGAGTATCCGAAAATTATATAAGATTATAAACCTTTATTTGAAAAAAAAGTTAAGGCAAGCCCCCCGGCCGTAGTTCTGCACGACGTACCTCAGTCACGTCTTACTGAGGTTGTTGAAGCAGAGTACGGTTACGGTATTAAGGTTGACTGGCGCTCAGTCCCCTAAAATTGTTCCAACTCCAGATGGAACAACCATTGATTTTGCTTTTTAGAAAAAAAAATCAACAAATATAATTACATAATATGTGTATAAATTATAATAAATAAATTATTGACGAAAATAATTTTATTGTATTTTTTAAATAAAAAATCGACACAATTGATGTACGTACACGATAAAATTTGATTATAATTAAGATAGGTATATAATTCATGTAGATATATAAAATACATTAAAAATTATTCTTAAAATTGTTATACCACAAAAATTACAATAAAATTGATTTTAAAAAAAGTAGTTGTAAATCAAAAAATAATATGAAATTCATTTAAAAAGTAATTGTAAAATTAAATAAATTAACTAAAAATATTTTGAAAAAAAAACAAAATGTTGTAATAGTACTTATGTTGAATGTTGATTTATAGGTATACTTTTGAGATATCGGAAAGGATTTTCTTTCATTTACTATAAGTTGAGTCTTTTGAGTTGGAATTTATAGACAGATTCCAAATAAATGTATCAATCAACATCATACCAATTTCTTAATTTGTTTTTTAATTTCCTTTATAAAATTACCCAATCTTTGCTATTTTAAGCCACAAAATTATGATATCTTGTTATGGTCGTGATATAAAAGCTAAAACTTTATAAAAATAAATTTATTAAATTTTGATTGAAGTGGCAGCCCTATGTGCGAATATTTCGGATATTACTAAACTTTCAAATATCTCCTGGAAACCAGCGAGTTAGGTTTTAGAAATAATACTGCAAATAAAAGAAAGTATTAGCAATTTTTTGATGTAGGAATGACCACCTACTACGGTGGTTTAGATGAATAAAAAAGTAAAAACGAAAAATGAGAAAAAAAATCATATCTCTCGACTTATTCATGTTAAAGCTTCAGGAATTGGTGGAATAGTCGGCTATTATATCTTCTTTCGATAGAATAAATAAATTCTGGAATAAGTACTTCCGTTAAATTGTAATTAATTTTTTTTCGTTTTTCAATAGTCGGATATTCCGGAACTTTGTACAAGTCTTAGCGAGCCCGGAGTTTTACTCTAATCCTCAGGATGGTATACTCTATCGATTAATTCAATAAAAAGACGACGAAACAAAAGTAGGGTTTATAACACACTGGCGTCCATACGCCCAAAGCAGCGTCTGTACAGAACCTTGGGACGGGATTTGGGAGGTTTGAGGATATAGGACAAATGAATTAGGTCGTGATGAGAGAAACCAGGGGCAGGGTATTGACCAAAAAATAAGGCAAGGGTGGGAGCAGACGTAATCATTAGGTCCAACCATGTATCATCGCCTTCGGTGTTGTGATGAGTGGCATTCAGTGGTAGGACATGTAGACTGGCGGACTTAATGATGTCTAGGAGTTTACAGGAACGGAGTGAACCGGGAGAAAGGAGATCAGTGTTGAGATCGCCCATGATGATGTGATGCGAGTAAGCGGACCCTAAAGATTCCAGCACTAGTTCAATACTGGAGAAGTAGTCGACAGATGGGGGACAGTATACTACGCCAAGAAGGATTTTAGCCCCTTTGACCCAAACCTCCAAGAAAAAAAATTCGGCGGAAGCGGAGTAATTAGGACAGGAGGAAGCTACGATTTGATAAGGGAGGTCACTTCTGAGGTAGATAGCGACGCCACCCCCTCTCCTGTCTATCCGATCATTACGGATGAGAGAGAATCCAGGGAGGGGGTAAGAAGTTGAAGGAAGGTGAGGTTTGAGCCAGGTCTCCGAAATCAGGACGGCATGAACGTCAGCATCACAGAATGCCTCCCGCAGGTCATTGTAATGGCTAGGCACGCTTTGCGCATTTATGTGACATACGTTAAATAGATTTATCCCAGAACGCTCAAAGGTCTGTCGGACGAAGTCGCCTAGCGTGCCTGTCGTAGAGCAAAAGCTATCTTCCGAGGATGTAGTAGCGTCGTTCGCAGAAACATAATATGAAGCATCATCATCATACATAGTGTTTCATATTATGTACTATGCTTCATATTATGTACTATCATTTATTTAATAGGTATTATCCTTAAATAGTAATTATAAAGATAAAAGTGATAAAAAAAAACAAAATACTACGGTGCAAATTGCATCTCTGCACCACCCGCCAGCTAACACAAAAGAGAATGGAAAAAAAAATCAGTAAAAATATTAAACATTAAAACACATTTCCGAACGCAACTTAACTAATCAAAGGACTGTTAGTTTGACAACTAACAACCCTTCAACGCAGTCATTAACGTCATGTGTCAAACAAAACAGTATAAGTTGAAGAAATAAAAAGTTATAAAGTAACAATGCGTGTAGATAAAAAAAAAATATATAAAGTGGGTAAACATATTATCGGCGAAAACTACAAGTTACGTAGGATGCAAAACTAAACTGGAGCACGGCACAGTCTAACAATTGAATCAATTAACACGTAAACATTGCGTGTCTTACTTGCGTGTCTTAGATATCGCCGTCGATGATCCCGCACGTCCACTGGCTACTCCGGTCTGGGAAGAATGAGAGGTACCGGTCACCTTTGGATGCTTGGCCGCCAACACGTTCAGCTCGTCGGATGTTATAATCTTGTGGCGGCTTCCATCGGCAACTTTCACCACAATGACGCCGTCCTGTGTCCAGCATCCCCTCATACCGAAGTGCTGTCGTGCCTTGGCGAAAACAATTTGGCGGGTCCGCGTCAAGAACTCCTTTACGGCGACAGACGTTCCACGCAGCTTTGCCTTGGCACGCCAAACAGCGTTCCGGGTGTCCGCACTTGTGAAGCGCACCAGAATGTGTCGGTGATGCTTGCCTCCAGGGGCCCCAATCCGGTGACAGACTCTTATGGCGGCAGTTGAGACATCAGGCAACCCCATCTTGCTATTAAGGATCTCCAAAGCCATAAACTGTTGGTCAACCTTTGCTGACTCCGGGATCCCCAGGAAGAAAAGATCGTTTCTTCGGTGCCTGGTCTCAATAGAGTCCACCATCCGGGCACACTCACTTATTTGTTGCCGCAGCAACCCAAGGACCCCAAACATGAGTTCCCGGAAAGAGCGGAACTCCTCTGCAACCTTAGCCACCGTGTCCTTGGCAGCACCAGTTTGGAGCTGCGCCTCGAGTTCAGCCATCCTCTTGCTGAAAGATTCCTCCAACTTCGCCTGTGTCATCTGTATGTCACTTAATTGACACAAAATGCAGTGTAAAGAGTGAAGTGACTTGCAAAAATTGTGTTCAGCCGGCAGGTGGTGTATAACAGTACACTAATACTACATGTACTAGGTATTTACTATTTGTAGTACTTAAGGGCTAAATCTATATACTTATAATAAATCTGTAGAGAGGTCAATTCTGTACATTGAATATATTTAAAAAAAAACCAATAGGGGATGTTTAGTAACGGATACTGATACAGAATCTGCAATTTATAATTTTCTTTTCTGTCTGTCTGTCTGTCTGTCTGTCTGTCCTCCGTCTGTATGTGTCGCTATCACGTAAAAACTACCGGATAGAATGCACTGAAATTTGGTATATGCATAGAATAAGTAGTGGAGCAATTTCTAGGATACTTTTTATAGCATAAAATTTCAAAGATTTTTAGAAAATGGAAAAAAATACGTAGCAATCGTTTGAACCTGCGTTTCCCTATAGAGACCATAGATGGCGTTACAATCCATTTCACAACATTCGCATAGTTAACGCGGCGCCTGCCGTATCGATACCTGTTGTTCGCACCAACCGATAGATGGCGTTATAAACCGCAACAATGCATGTTTTTTCTAATTAATTTATTTTGATGGCTTTATTGTAAAAAAATACCTTTGAAACATGCTATACATTTATAAGATTTTTAAACATAAATGTTGTATGATATATTACACAAAAATATTGGTTTACGTGGGTCCGGTGCGATCGGGATATCCTAGATGGCAAACCGAGTAATTTCGTTTGTTGTCGTTGTTCGCCGCAACTGACAGATGGCGTTGTTGTTCGAATCACATAATATTTAATAACCAAATTAATTTGTTGCATTAAGGAAATAAATTGGATAGCTATGAAACAGACTATGTGGTAAGTTTTAAAAAATAAACAACGGATGATATAAGTATAAAAAATAATTACGGGTTACGCGGTTTCGGACGTATCATCGCAAGTATACATTATTACGCGTCTGAAGAGCTCCGGCGCAGATAGGACCTATAATAATATTCTGAATCCAGACGGGTAAGCAATGGTCAGTCTATTATAAGGTATTATATTTTACACTGTAAACTGCTACGGATACAGACGAGAGCGGAAAAGAAGGTAACCACAGGAAATCAGGCCTGCCTGAGCCTGTGTCACATTGTGTGCCTTTCGGGTCCCTTTCGTAAATAACCATTAGATGACAAAAGAGTTGTTAACATTTTTATGTGTAGGTGTATCGAGTGCTTCGCAATTCGCGTGCTCAAACGAATAAGCATTAAGCAACAGTACGAAATTCACGCGAGCGGAGCCGCACGGGTCAGCTAGTATATACTATTATTAAATGATTATAATGAATAAAAACAATTAAATAAATTAATTTTCAATAAATAAATGAGGAGTGATTTTTTGTGTGTTTACTTATTTTGACACCTACCGCTATAATATTATAGTATATAGTATTATAGTATAGATAATTTTATATTGCAGAATGGCATAATTTATATTTTTATATTGTAGGGTTTGCTGTAAAAAAAAACTTGTTAACAAGATCAATTTCAAGCGAGATGAGACACTGCGCGTAAGTTTTAATAGAGCGACTCTTAACTGTATTTAATACACGAAAACATACACATTTCCATTTCACTGCCGTCACGTCTCGGTGTGAACGAACCCTTAAACACATTGATTTTTTGTGTACCAAGGTGCAATTCAGTAGGTAATAGAGAGATGTATAATATTATTGTCCACTGCGCTTTAGACAATATACATTTGTTATTTGTTAATATAAATAACATAATAAAATATTTTTTTATAAGAGTACAAAGTTAATCCCGCTGTTTTATTTTCTGCTAAACTATTGTGTACGCAACTGTACGTAACTCAACGATAGTATACTGGATATTTTAGAACGTTAGCTCTTTATACTAAACGGTTGCTTTTTTCTGACCGTTCAAACTTGGTCGGGTTATCCATGTTTTTCGGTTGTTTCGGCATTTCTATTATATCTCTGTAATTATTTAATTTTATGACCTGAAATTTAACTTGTGAATAGTTAAATTAATACACAAATTATTGGAAAAAGTTTTATTTTCCGTTTCCATTCACAAATCCTACAATCGGATGTGATACAATACAGTAGTCCGGTCGTAGTAAATTATGCTATTGCTCATTAATTGCTGAGTGCACAGATATAAAACTCGGCAAGGCATTAAATACCCTTACAAGATCCAAATTGACGATGAAACTTAGCCTCTAGAGTTCCTACTTTATGTACTAGGACCTAAAAATCCTATTTCATTTTTAATTTATATCTTCTGAACGGGATGTTTTTTTCATTTTCTGTTTTCACACATATTATAAACAAATTGAAAGCAACGTGCATAAAAAAATACAAGTCTACGGGTCCGGCCATTACGCTCTCATTCCACGACGCCCTCGGCCAGGACGCTCTCGAATAGAAAAAAACTGTTGGTCCACCACGCTCTCGGCCAGCACGCTCTCACTTTTTATACAGGGTGTAAATGACAGCTAACCGAAAACTTTACTGGTAAGTTTGTGACACTGTATGCGCGAAATTTACTCCAACGATATTTCTCGGAAATGATTGGTTCCCGAGTTAGTCATTTTTGAGCGTTCAATGTATAGTGAACAACGCGATGTATCTCCGCGCATGCCTACGAGATTTCTGGCGGCGGCGGCGCGCTGAGCGACGACATGTCGCGACGCGTCGTAGGTACGTACCTACGCGTACCACCACGTCTATGCGCTCACTAGTGTGCAACGCTATCATTATACAACAATCTTATGTATCGTTTATGGTATCGTAAGTAGGCCCGTATGTTACAATAGCTCATAGTAAAATTGTAAGTAAGTAGGTAGGTACCTACTTGGCTTACGTGAAATCAAACAATAATAGCAAAATGTATCCAATAATAAGAAAATGCTAAAACAAATTGTTATCAATGTCTATCAACACGCAATTACTTGGTGTATGGCGAGAGTTTGAGTACCTTTGGATCCGGACGTACAGGTGCAGATCACGCCATGCACTTCCACGTGGTTCACCATACATAACACATCAACATTTCTTCCTATTTACGAACACAACTGCACTTCGAAAACAATAACAACAAAAATAATAACAATAAAACACTAACAACTCAAAACCGGGACAATAACAAGTAATAATAAACAACAGTTCACACACGACACGACGAATAGGACATAACGAACGACACCGGTGAAGAGCTTCCGTCTTCCGCGAGCGAATTGCTCGAAATATTAATCAAAGAGAGCCGCCGGCGCGGGCGCCTCTCCTCTCACTCGCGCCGCCCCTCGCCCGCGCCACCCGCTCCCTCCGCGCCGTCCGCGCGCGCGCCGCCGATTTGGTGACGAGCGACGAGTTAGGATCCCAGCGAGAGATTAGATTCAATAAAATATTGATGTGGCATTACTATTTTTACTTGTCACAGTTGTTACTCGTTACATTGTAGTTTTATTCAAATACCAAATAACATTACAAACATTACTGATGTAAGTTTAAAAAACTTTGATATTTATAACATAAAATCAGATTAAAGTAAATAAAATAAACACGAAACGTTTATTTAATTAAACCATAAAAATGTAGGTACATTACAATGATAACAATCAATATCCATTAATATTCTTATCAGAGAAACTAACTTATCATAATTCATAATCCCCGGAGAATTGCTTAGCATCCATTTTGCCGTATCCCATCTATGTAACATCCACGCGCGGTCGCGGCGTCACGCGTCAGTACGGCCATCTACTTTTCGAGTCGCACCGCGCTTGTATGAAGTATGAATGAGCGTGTAAATATCGAATAGAATTTTGCAAGAACAAATGGAACAAAGCGACAATACATGTTAAATTGTTTATTAGAGATTTTTATAGCGCTAAAGAATATCAATAGGATTTTTTGTCATTCTGTATGTATTTGTACGTGTAATAATAAGATATCACACATTTTAAATCTTATGAATGTTTTTTTTATTGGAAAGCGGGATAATTATGTAATTTTCATTTTTAACATAGAACAAATACTAAGTAACGCTGCATACTAGTGAGTGTGAGGCTGACGGCTGTGTGTGTAATCGTGTCTGTGTGGCGCGCGTAGGTACGCGGCGCGGTGTCGTTGGCCGAACAGCTGATAGCGAATTTATACGTTGTTTTAATCCATTGCTGTTTTTTGTGAAAAACAGTAATATGGCGGATTTTTTTTCATATTCATGTTGCATTGTGTAGTATTAACGAAATAATACCAAAAAAATTAAAAAAAAACGCATAAAAATTCGGAAAAATCAAGAAAAAACCGATGAAAATTTTCAGCGCCATAAGCACCAGAATCGTGTCTAGAATCATTTTTTTTTCGTTTTCGGTAGGCTGTCTTTTACACCCTGTATAAACCTTTTTTTAATAGGATGCTGAAGCAAGTACTGTTAAAAACGAAAGTGTTTCTTTAATTTAATTTAGTTTTGAATATATTGCTTCTAATTTTATTTTACTTAAAATTAAGACTGTATCCCATCTGGCCCGGTGACTTGGCCCGGCGCCGGGCCACATGGGAAAATAAGTTTTAACTGGCCCGGTGATATGTTTACCGGGCCAGTTGACACAAATCAAGTGCCATCGTCCCCGGTAAGGGAGAAAAGAGGATACGCCTCGTAATTTGTGAAATACTAACTACATGCATCTATGAAAGGGATTGAACTTATAAATCAAACTGCTTCGTATAAAATAATCAGTTTTTATTGTGAATGACGCGATATCAACTTGTGTTATATATCTCAACCTGAAATAGACTTCTTATATAATAAGATAATTTAAATATAATAACAATATGTTTATAATAATCCTAATCAACGAAGACAAAAGTAGATCTTTTGAATTTGAATATAATAACAACATTTTTATAACAATCCTAATCAACGAAGACAAAATTCAATCAAACAAAATTATTAATACTTAAGTCCTTATTATAACATACAAACCAGTCTACTGTACGTTGGTTATCTCTTTCTATTCGTTGTCCCTTTTTTATGATACACGGAGAGCGAGAGGGGCAGAATGGGGTGCAGGTGGCGTAAACAACTTATTGGTGCAATAAACCATGAGCTAACGAAAACAAAGGATACCGATAGGTGTGTTTATGATTTCTGTTTTTAAATAATATACAAAGGGCGCTGACGGAATATTTGCAACTTTTTAATCTTTTCCCACGAGTTTTGAGTGAAAACAAAGCACTTCGGCGTAAACAACTTATTGGTGCAATAAATCATAAGCTAACGAAAACAATGAATGGCGATAAGGAGTGTTTATGATTTCTATTTTTAAATAATAAACAATGGATGCTGAAGGAATATTTGCAACTTTTTAATCCTTTCCCACGAGTTTTGAGTGAAAACAAAGACCTTCGCTCGCAAATATGCAACTGATAAGAAAGCTCAGTGGTCAGTGTGCTATCTCATAATGGCGAGCGCGGGTCCTTCCAGCTCTCAAGGGCTACAATGTAATTACGAGTTCGTCACTAACCAAAACGGAGGAAAAACTTTGTTACATGCGGGGCATAAATACACATTACTAAGAAATAATAATGGATCAAGTGTATGGGTGTGTATTAAAAAGAGACGTGAAAAATGTACTAGTTCGGTGAAATTAATGACGATAAGTGATAATGTGCATATACAGATGAGACATTCTGTTGACTGTAAACCAGACTTCGCTCAAAATAAAATTAGTGTGGTTATGAACAAAATTAAGAAAGAAGTCGGAACTAATTTCGATTCAATAAAAAAAATTTTTGAATCACGGACTTCAGAGTTAAAGAACCAAGGTTTTGATGCAGAAATTCCAGCCTACTCAAACGTTAAGAGCGCATTATACAATCATCGAAACAGAGTCTTAAATGTACCAAAAACAAAATTCAACAAGCCATCAGATGTCATCATCCCGGAAAAATTTGAAAAAATATGTTTTATTTGACTACCATCACAAAGACGAGAGGATCATCGTATTTGCTTCTGGGAAGGCTTTGAGCGAAATAAGAAATGTGCGTAACTATTTTTGCGATGGCACATTCGATTGCTGCCCCATGCCATTCATTCAAATATTTACAATTCATGGAGATGTCGGAGACGAGGATAATGCAGATGAAACCAATATTGTCCCCATGTTTTATGCACTGCTTATAAATAAAGAGAAGGTTACGTATAAAACAATGCTCAGCAAAATAAAGGAAGCTCTGCCGGACTTTCAACCAATAAAATTCACATTGGATTTTGAGATGTCAGCAATGATTGCAATAAACGAAGTATTTCCTGAAACAACTATTCATGGATGTTTTGTACATTTTCAAAGAAGTATATACAGAAAAGCACAATCTTTGAAATTAATGGACCATAAAGAAACAGCACAATATGTAAAACTGTGTATCAGTTTAGCTTTTCTACCTAAAGATGAAATTGAAGACGGCTGGTTGGCTGTTATGGGAAACAGGTAAACTTACGTTTTTATTTAAAATTTTACACATAAATAATAATTAAATCACTAAACTATTAATGAGGTCTTAAAACTTATAAGCTTTAATTCATTTAATAACAATAGAAAATTCGATTTCAGTTACCCAGATCCACTAGTCACCGAATTCAATGATTATTTCGTTACACAGTGGCTAGAACCTCAAGGAATGATAGAAAAGTGGTGTTGTTACCAGGAACGTCACCGAACCACGAATTTAGTAGAGGCCTGGAACCAAAGACTTCAAGCGTTCCTCGGTAAAAACCCCTCTTTGTTGGCGTTTTTGGACATGATAGAACTGGACATTTCCACCTACGACACTGCACAAGAGAGGTACCTATCTATTCATTAAAAACTTCTAGAATATTTTATATTTATTTCGGATTTCATAATGCAATTTCATGTACGAGTATATATATATTTTCAACAGATTGAGAATCAAGAAACAATCTATAATCAAAAGGAGCAAACAGAGTAGAAATAATGATAAAGCTATTGCCAGACTGACGGAAGAATACAAAAAAGGAAAGATAAATATGATTTCATTTTTAGAAGACATCCGTACTTACGTTATAATTAAGAAAAAATAGTAATTCTGTTTTCAATAAGAGTTTTAATTTGTGGATTTTGTTTATTTAATTTTTTAATTGTTAATTTTATATAATTATTAGAGATTATCTGTTATTAAGCAAATACTGTGATTAAAAAAAAGTCAATTACTTAGTTTTTCTATTAGAAATTATCCATTACGTATATAATAAGCAAATACTGTGATTTTAAAAAAGTCAATTACTTAGTTTTTGTATTAGAAATTATCCATTACGTATATAATAAGCAAATACTGTGATTTTAAAAAAGTCAATTACTTAGTTTTTGTATTAGAAATTATCCATTACGTATATAATAAGCAAACACTGTGATTTTTAAAAAGTCAATTACTTAGTTTTTAATATTAGAAATTATCCGTTATGTATATAATGAGCAAAAACTGTGATTTTTAAAAAGTCATTAGTTTGTTTTTATTTGATGATTTTGCACGCTCGTATAGTTTTGTTATTATTAGAATTTATAATTATCCTGTCTGCTGTGTGCCAAAAAAATAAATATTTATACAATCAGAAAAAAAGACGGTTTTATTTATTACTAGCTGCGCCCCGCGGTTTCACCCGCGTAATTCCCGATCCCGTAGGAATTTCGGGATAAAAAGTAGCCTATGTGTTATTCCAGGACTCCAGCTATCTACATACCAAATTTCATCATAATCCATTCAGTAGTTTTTACGTGAAAGAGTAACAAACATCCATACATCCATACTTACAAACTTTCGCCTTTATAATAGTAGTAGGATTTTATTACTTACTACACACTCTTAAAACTTCTTTACAATTTTGTTCTA
The DNA here is from genome assembly GCF_050436995.1 of Anticarsia gemmatalis. Classification (NCBI taxonomy): domain Eukaryota; kingdom Metazoa; phylum Arthropoda; class Insecta; order Lepidoptera; family Erebidae; genus Anticarsia; species Anticarsia gemmatalis. Next base: position 9,028,193 of record NC_134775.1, read on the forward strand.
AACTGTACTTACTCAAGTGTCCTACCAAAAAACATAAAAAGTGAGAGCGTGCTGGCCGAGAGCGTGGTGGACCAACAGTTTTTTTTATATTCGAGAGCGTCCTGGCCGAGGGCGTCGTGGAATGAGAGCGTAATGGCCGGACCCAAACAAAGTTCACAAGTTCTGGTAGAGCAGTTAGAGTTCTAGTTAGATTTCGAGATATGTAAAAATAATTAAGTTATTATATTTATAAAATATCAGCAGGCAAGCCCTGGTTGACTAGCTAGTATATAAATTGTGCAGTGCAGGTATCACTATTGTTCTAATTATATGAGTACAAAGGTGTTACTACAAATGAATGAGTAAGCGGAAAATGTACAGAGCGGATATTGCATCATTACATTATATTTAGGTATTCGTATAATTAATATTGTAACAATCAATTTATCTTATATTTGGCAATCCACAAGACGTTCACTCGCATTAGGAAACTAGAGATAGTAGCAGTAACATACAGTAATAATTGTATTTTTTTTGAAAATTATAAATATGGGTAAATCGTACAGCGTAGAAAGGAAATCGGAAGAAGTAATTATTGCCCAAAATGGAGCGAATGGTGCAACCACTTCGCAATTTGAACAAACTTTAGAAAAGTATAGTACGATAGCCATGGTCATAGTAGCATTGGTTATCATCTGTGTGGCATATATATTATACAAGAAATGTAAACAAGGTGCTAGCAAAATGTTTCAAAAGGAAATGGCAATATGGCATAGTACTGCATCAATTTCAATGGCGCCACAGCAGGCGCAACCGCGCCATCATGTCGTATAAATAAAAGGTAAAAATTTATAGCAAAAGTGTGTAAATGTGAAATACAGTGTAAAGTGTTCTGCTTAACCCTACTGTTTAGAGTTATATTGTTTAAATATGTTGTACTTGTAGCTTAGTGCTAAGGTGACGTCATTTCACATCTGTATATTGTAACGTGATCGTGGCATTACCGGTCACGTAGCAACATGTGTACACCGAAATGCTAAGTAAGCTTCAGATCCCATCATAGTTATGTTTGTAAGAATTGAACAATTATTTAATATAATGTGTATTATTAAGATTACCTAATATTAATTGGTATTATGTGTTGGTAGTCGGATTATTTTTTTAAATGTTCTCATGGACAACCATTTATATATATGTATATTGTTTGACAACTTAAAATTTTTGTGTTAATGTAAACAAAACAGCAGATAATCATGTAACTAATGGTAAATATAAGTGAAAGGTAACTTGAAAACAATAGGCCTTGTGCAGTGTGACAAGTTAATATTAGGTACTAATCTTGAAAATGAGTTTATTGTTATGTTCGAATGAAGGTTTTACTTATTTTATTATGTCAAAATGTGTAATATTATGTGTAACCTGTAAAAATTGTATGTATTTTTTTTTAAAAAAGGGGGGAATATTGTGGGGTCTTGCATAGGTGTGTTAAAGCTGACGCGTGCGAAATGCATTAGTGTGTATAACGTATGAGTCGGGCGAGTTGGTATATGAGTTTTATTATTTTAATAAACAGTTGGCATCTAACATCTGAGCGTTTCACTTGTCTTGAAATCCTTACACTATACACGACTCTGTGACATAGTACATCCTACGCATTACAAGTGTGTAAGTGGTGGTGTGTTTCCTGATCGAATGAAAGATAGTAAAGTAATACCACTCTTCAAATCAGGCAGTACATCAGATCTCACTAACTTTAGGCCAATTTCTGTACTGCCAACATTCAGTAAAATTTCAGAAAAATTAATATTTCATCAGTTACTTAGTTTTTTTAGTAAAAATAAATTATTACATAACAAACAATTTGGTTTTACAAGTCGCTCCACTATCGATGCCGGTGTTGAGCTTGTAAACCATATTTTTGATGCCTGGGAGGACTCACACGATGCCCTTGGCATCTTCTGTGATTTATCCAAGACGTTTGACTGCGTCCCGCATGAAACATTAATCAGGAAACTACATCACTACGGTGTACAAAATACGGCTCTGAACCTTCTTATCTCCTATTTGAATAATAGGATTCAGATAGGTACGATCTGCTGGGTCGGTGGTTAAAATGGGTGTGCCACAAGGTTCAATACTTGGCCCTTTTTTATTTTTAATCTACATTAATGATCTACCTCATCTTGTTAAAAATAGTCACGAGATAGTATTATTCGCTGATGATACATCACTTTTATTTAACCCTAGATAGCTAACCTTATATTGTACTCTATTAAAGCTAACCATCCGTCGAAACGACGGGTATTAAAAAAACTCATTTTTTAGCATCAGTATTAAAAAAAAATCGACTTATTTTATATGAATCTGTTTCTAAATGTATTTGTAAATAAAGATGCATTTTGTAAATCGACTTATTTATTAATTATTTGAATTGAAATAACTTTTTCTAGACCTCTTAAATAATTAGGAACATTTTTAATTAAACACTTTGACATGCAAAAGCAACGATAAATTAAAATAAAACAATCATATTTTCTTAGCTTCGTATGGCACGTAGAAACATAAAAATAATTAAAACATAAAATAAATCATTTTTCTTTTGCGCAAGTGACACAAAAATCAACTTTATGTTCACCGCATATAGCAACGTTGCAGTGGGAACATATACTTTTAGTCATACGCTTTTTCTTGTAATGGCATTTACCACACGTTTTCCTTTTACGATTTTCTGCACTAGAAGATGTTGATGGCTCTTCTCTGGTATCGTGGCCTTGAAGAGGAGGAGATGATTGCTGATTTTGATTGGTAGATGGTTGCATTGCTAGAACGGCCCTAATTTTCTCTTTCACATGGGTTGGCATTGTTGCTTTTGTCAATCTTACCTTTAGCCAAGGCTCTACAAGTTGTAAATGAAGCTTTTCCATAAAATCCCTGCGTGCAATTGGTTTTTGTCCTGCTATCAGTAAATTGTGACTCTGTATGACGTAGGTATTAATTGTTGCAATATTATCATCCCGTAAAAAACACACATAGGCCATCTACTGGTTTTTCGGCTACTCGACATATTAGAGCACATTTGGTCGAAACTATCAACACCACCTTTAGTCGCGTTATAAAACTCAATCATGTGTGGCTTTTTGGAGTTCAAATTCACTGTGCCTTCTTCATCACAGGACGACAACAAATATATTACCTTTGATGGCTTTGGTTTGAAGGAAAGCAAGGTGAATGGACCATCATAGCAAAATATTGAGCTGCCGACCGGCCTAGTTTTGCTGTTTTTCAGTTCCTCTGGAATTTCTCTTTTACTACCTCAAGGTAGTAGTAGTAAGAAGTTGACAATAGTGGGTACACCCACTATTGTCAACTTATATGGCTCGAGTTGCAGACTTTTTGCTAAAGGAACCGACGTATACCAATGAGTCACACCAATGATTTTTGTTATGAGCATATTTAAAAACTAGGTACTTCAAGGATAAAAAATCTGTTTTTATTTTTTTCGTATCTTCAAAAATGACCGAGATATTAAACGTCAAAGTATGGCCTTCGCGCCAAACTCCGGCGAAGCGGCCGCACGGACGTGTGACGTCATCTCGTGACACTGCTATTTCGTCAGTACTTGCCGATACCTACATAGGCTCGTTGCGCTCTCGCGGTTTCGCTTTAAATAATTTGTTTTGCTTATAGTGGACAAACAAAATGGTTAGAAAATATTGTATTGTTCCTATGTGTACTAACTCCAGTGAAAAAACACCCCAAAAATTGTTTTTTTCTGTACCATGTAAACTGTTTTATATTTTTGCAAAAGACACCTAATCTAAAACTTAAAGCCCGGTTCTGATATTGTCAAGCGCAAATGTTAAATAGAAGTTTTTTGCCTTTTGAACACTTCCTCAAGATCAAGATGCCATATCATGTTCATACCTACCTAGCAATGAACTTCTACCTAACAGTTGATACTATTTAATAAGCAGTTCAATGACTTCACAGGCGGCGGCGAGCCAAGCGCGGCGGTTGAGTTGGCGTTGGTTTTTTGTTTTGAAAAAAGAACCCATGTTTATTAAATCTAATAATATCAAAATTAAAATGTTAGTTTAAAAGTTCTCATGACACACCCAATTATATAAGACTACCTACCTACAGAGTAGATTCATGCGTTCATATGATAGCCATCAACCTGACTAAAGTCAGAGGCAGGGGTGAAAACTTTTTTTTTATAATATTATTTTTTAACTATGTTTTCCAAAATTACACTTGGTAGGTACGTAACACTCATTATTTGTAATGCCAGTTCTAACAAACTTTCAATTTTATTGTTAACTACACACAAAAATATTATTAGTAGTATACGAGTTCAACTTTCTTTACCTGGGTCTAGTTGATGATTGTGTGCGTGGCGATCGAGATCGAGGATATCTTATTTTACAAAAAACACGATGATTAAATTTATAACACATACACATACTCAGACACTTTAAATATTAAATGCAAATCACTTTTCAAATCAAAACTCCGCATCACCCGCAGTCGAACAAGCGTGTCTGTTGCGTCGTGACGTCAGCGCATAGCGCGCGAAGCGACGCAAATTTAAAAAAGCAGTGAAACTTTATAACGCTGTAACTTCGGTAATTTTGATCCGATTTTGATAAAACAAAAACTATTATTATCAGCATAAGTACACAAATTAAATGCAGTATGTTTAATAGTCATATTTTGATGTGCTGGTGTGACTCATTATCTGTTGTAATATTCCTATTTGTGCCATAAATTGTGCGTGTTAACTCTTTTACAAAATATTCATCTGCAGGTAGGTCTCCCGTATTAGTCCCTTTTCCCAAGTAAGGTATGGCATCTATCATGTAATAGGTCCCACTAGCACACATCATCTGTATTTTAATTCCGTATTTTGCGGGTTTATTTGGTATGTACATACGAAATTTACACCTGCCTCGAAATCCCAGTACCTAATTGTTCGTCTATTGTAACGTTCGTGCCAGGGGTATAATTATTGCGACATTGTGATATAAGTATATTCCAAATTTCTCTAATCGGTGTAAATGGGTCGATCTGGGTCCTTTGCAATCGCAAATCCCTGTCATCAAATCGTAAACATCTTACAAGAAAATCAAATCTTTCACGGCTCATTGCAGCGACATATCCAGATCCGCAATAATTTGAATTTAATAACTCATCTGAGGTTAAATGATTGTCTTTTAGAGCAGCACTTAGAATAAGAACCCCTACTAGCGCTTTTATTTCTAAAACATTTGTCTCGCTTTGAGTTGGGGTGACAGTCTTATACATAGCTCTCTTCATAGATATTTCGACATTAGTCCATTTGACAATCTCTTCAAAAATTTCGATGGTAAGAAACTTTTCGAAACAAGATACTTCACCCGTTAATCCCCTACAGGGACGGGTAGGTCCCCTCGAAGTACGCACAATGTTCCTCACGAAAGTTCTTGTGGAGGTGTTCCCTTTAGTTGTAGCCCAAACATATCGGTTTTTACCTCGCACGTTCCTCTGAGGAAGTTGTATGATGCTACTTTGCGTGGTCCCTGAAGGTGCGGTATTTGAGATAATAGGTGAACCACAATCTTCGTCTGAAGGTAAGTATGGTGGTGAGCTAACATACCTTTCCTCGGAATCTGATGGTTCATAATTTTCATCACTTTGCACTTCATCTTCTACCATAAAATCTTCAGTCTCGCTGGCAGAACTATCATCTACAGCATCGCCAGTAAGTTCTTGTTGTAGTAGATTTATTATTTTATCTTCTTGTAACGAAGTCATGATATAAATCTAAAAACAAAACAAAAATGTATATGAAATAAGCACGTGCACTCAAATCAAATTACTAACGGTAAAGCTAACCACCCGTCGAAATTACGGGCAAAGGTTAGGTATCTCAAAAACTATGACACTTACCTGTGCGTCGCGTGCGCCACTGCAACGGGCTCCCTGGCGACTGAGTTGGCTAGCCGAGACAGCAAGTTCGGTTACGGCGTTAAAAAGAGACAGCGATATTTCTTTGCACTGCCCGTCGAATCGACGGAGGTTAGCTATCAAGGGTTAAACTTAAACGACAACAAACTAATCTTGAGGACGTGAATAATGCTATCTCTAAAGTGGTACATTGCAATTGGTTTGATGTTAACAATCTGCTATTAAACGAGCAAAAACCTAAATGCATAAAATTTGTAACACCTAATGTCAAACCAGTGAAAACTTTGATAAAGATTAAGGAAGATGAGCTGGACCTTGTGGATACAGCCAAATTTCTAGGCATTACAATAGATTCGAAGTTACAGTGGGGTCCACATATATCACAATTGTCGAATAGACTTAGTTCTGCTGCCTTTGTGGTCAGAAAAATTCGCCAACTCACTGACATTGAACAACTCACTGACATTGAAACAGCTAGGTTAGTTTACTTCAGTTACCTCCATAGTGTCATGTCTTATGGAATTTTGCTCTGGGGTAATGCTGCTGACATCCAAACCATCTTTGTGCTGCAGAAGAGGGCTATTCGTGCAATCTATAACTTAGGCAGTAGACATTCGCTAAGGGAAAAATTTAAGGAAATAAATATATTGACAGTCAATGTCAGGTCAATATACAGAAATGATTCTAGACATGATTCTGTTGCCTATGGCGTTGAAAATTTTCATCGCTTTTTTCTTGATTGTTCCGATTTTTTATGCGTTTTTTTTTTTTTTTTTTTGGTATTACTTCGTTAATACTACACAATGCAACATAAATATGAAAAAAAACCCTCATATTACTGTTTTTCACAAAAAACAGCAATGAATTAAAACAACGTATAAATTCGCTACCAGCTGTTCACCCGCGGCCAACGACATCGAACGGACGCACTGTGTACCAGAATGCAAATCTAGCTGGACAATATTGTTTTCGACTTGCAGCAGCGTCTAAACCTTATAATACGTGGGCCACTACTTATATTTTGAGCCTAACTATGAAGAACGGTAAATATGTGAGTGAAAACTACTTAATCGTGTTCTCGGGTATTCTTATGCATGATCTAGATAATTTTTTATCTGATCGAAATATTTTTTTAATATTTTTTTTTCTTCCCGAAGACCCCTCAAAAACAGGGTGTTTAAAAGCATAACCTGTTTCTTGGGCCGATGAAAAATCAAGGTTAATGCTATTTATTCTCGACGTTTTGGAACTAAATAAAGTTATTTGATGTCAAACTGTAGTATATGGCGAGAAACTAATTTATTCGATTATTTTCGTGCACATAACAGCCGGTTGTTTAAAAAGATGCGTTAGGGCGGGCATTGTCATTATGGCACTCGACCTGTAGGATTTTGTGGTTTTTCCATATTTTAAACCAGTCTTTCGGTAAACTTTTGATTGTAAATCAATTAGAATTAACCATTCTACGTTTTTCTAAAGACATTTTGGGCCGTGACAAAGTTTTTATAAAAAATCAAGGGACTATTTGTTTCAAAGTGCTTCGAGCGCGAAAAACTTTTTCTGGATTTGGTTCATCTTAAAGCATCCATAAAGTCGACTGACGTTCACTTTTCGGCTCATGCGCATAGATCCTAGATCTGTGGTCTGTCACAATTTCATACATGGATTTTGAAGCAAAACGATAGAATTTTCAAGCATTTGTTCGCACTAATCGGCGCGAGTACCTTTGCGAATTCTTGTAGAAAAAAAATTGGCTCATTTAGAAAAAAACTTCTAAACGGAAATGTTCTCTCCAAATATTTTATGTCTAAGAGTGGAAATAAGGTATAGGATTGTATCGATCTATTGATATATCAGAAAACGAAAATGCATAATTAATTTTCGCACAGCATCGATTTTTCCGGACACAACTGGTGACCTTGGACGCCCTTCAGGAATTTCATTGGTGAGGGAAAAATAATCATGATAGAACTCTACATATTAGCGTTTTAAATTTTCAAAAGATCGGACTTTATCACCAAAATAATAAATAAGTCGATATAGACACGACTGTTTCTATAAGTCACGTCGAAAGAAGTAGAAAATATTTGCACGAAAATGTTAACATCCTAATGTCATTTTCCCGCACACTTACAATTTTCGATCGACGATATTGAAAATATTTTCAGCGCAGATTCTAAAACTTTCTTAGGAATGTGGTAGTCAAAAAGGTCAAACTTTACGATGAAAACACCAAATGGGGTCTAAAACATTCAGATTCGTCAAGGCTCAAAATATAAGTAGTGACCTAAGTATACTTCTAGTTTGTTATATCACTCAGTAAAAAGTAATTTAAAGCATCATAATAACGATTATAAAAGAACCAACATACGCTGACCTCCATTAATGAACATTTTGTACGTATGTGAAGGTCAAGAATAACTGGTAATGTTATATTGATTTTTTTAGATTAATATGTCAATAGTTACATCTTAAATCAGTGTTGTAAATGTTTAATATGGAAATATAACGTAAATAAAACGATAATAGGTAGTAATAATGAGATTACTTACTATTTATTGATAATTAGGTACTTTATAATTTATTATTCCGAATCATCACAACTAGGTAAACTCACATCACCTAAACTATCTTCATTTCTAACTTTCCTAATGAAATCCAGTAGTTTAGGGTAAGTCAACGTACGTTTTTCTTCAGGAACCCGATCCAGTTCAAAAGCTAATAGTTTGGCAAATTGTTCATTCCTAGGGTCCAAAGGTTTCTTCGACTTAAAATCAAGTTCTCTTAATAAACTTGTACTGCCCTGCACTTCAGAAGAGTTCCAACGATTCCTTTTATAGATAGTACAATCCAAAATATCTGAGTATTGGACCTGTGTTTCTTTATCCGCTTTGGACGGAGATAATTCTGGTCTGGACACACTACACAATTTTTTCTTCTTTATAGAACCAAGTATACTTGGAGAAGGAGGTCTATCTTCATTACTCATATTTTATCACAATAATTTATCAACTGATCGAAAATTCTTGCACAAAAACATTAACTGGGTAACTAAATGACAATCGTGATCCCACTTATAACTGATACCCACTTTAAAATTAATAATTCTCAATTTTATTTTTAACAAATTTTAAAGTGGGTAAACGAAAAAGATCAGGTTCTTCGTTTACCCACTTTAAAATTTGTTTTAACATATGTTAACACTTTAAAATATGTTTGTTTGTTTGTTGTTTAGTAAAATGAAATACAAATAATACAATATTATAGCTTCGATTTATTTATTTATTGCAGGTATTATAAATAATTAATGTGGTGTTGTAAAATAGTTGTACAGCAAAAATTACAAATAAATTAAGATTTAATTTTATTAAAAAATCGTTTTTTAAAACTGTTATCTTCTTCACTTTCATCCTCAGCAGTAGAATCTTCTTCTGTAAGTTTATTACAGTCAATAGGATCTATTGTTGGAACCGGATTTACAATATTCGGTGCCATAATTAAACTTCAGACTTCTGGAGAAAATGTAGAATTTTTTTTTTTTGGAATATCTCGCAGGCTATTTATTAGTGGGTCTGATGTAATCAGCAACATGGACAGCATATCATTATTCGTCGCTGTTCGCGAACACTTTCGTGTGTGATGTATCCGAAATCTGCGACAATCCTTATTTCGTGCCTCTTGGGCTTCAAAATCAAAATCAAAATCAAATCATTTATTCATTTAGGTCAAATATTGACACTTATGATAGTCGTTACAATAACTGAATCTACCACTAGCTCGGAAAGGGGGTAGAGCCTTATGAGAAGAGCTAGCGAGAAACTCACGGCCACTCTTTTCAATCGCCAAAAGTTTTACAATGTGGTTGATACAATAATTGATCATGCGAGGAGCTGCCAACAATCAGCGATATAGACTAAACGTCAATTAAGTTAAATTAATATAGCTAGGTTATTTATTAGTCTCTGATCATACCGTATGTTGGGAGCACCTACTAGCATGTGATAATAAGAATATGGGCAGCAAGTGAGCACACTGGTTGTGAACATTATAGAAGAAAAAAAAGTGACAGTTTTATGATTAACATCAAGTTGTACGTAACATCACCTATTTGCATCATTAATTGCCCATATTTTACAATATTTAAACCTACTTCTACTGCCAATTTAGAGCAAAGTTCCCTAATTTCAAAGAATCCTAATCAAGCGAGCGACTAATCCCAAGAGCTATTGTCGTTTAGATACTCATCAATTCTGTAATAAGTTTTCCTAACGAGATGTTCCTTAACAGCAACTCTGAATTTTGGCAGGGGTAAATCCATGATGTGCTTGGGAAGCTTGTTGAAGAAACGAATGCCGAGACCTACAAACGAATTGTGCACCTTGTGTAAACGATGATGGGGACCTACTAATTTGTGTCTGTTTCTAGTGTTATAATTGTGTCTATCGCTATTTGTTGCGAAAGTCCCTAAATTTTGTTTTATATACAACAAGTTTGCAAGCACATACTGTGATGACACCGTCAGTATCCCTATCTGCCCAAAAAGCTCTCTCAAGGAGTCTCGCGCTCCTAAACTATAAATTGCACGGATAGCTCTTTTTTGAAGGACAAAAATAACATCTATATCAGCAGCCTTACCCCACAGTAATATACCGTAAGACCTCTGAGAGCTGCCCGATTGGAATTAGATAATGCTTAATGATATCTGTACTGTGCACCAAAATTTTGTGCAGGGTAGGAGGCATGTAGTACCAAGAATAATGTTGTAAATACAGTGATCTGGTATCACGAGCGAGTTTTTCAAATGCTTCCAAGTTTATGTCATATCCTGACGATAATGCCCTGAGCAAGAAGCTAAGGTTTTTCAATAAATTGACATCTAACCCCGTGATTTCCGCACTGACTTCAGGATTCAAAAAAAATCTACGTACTGTATTCCCGTCATTACTTGATCCGAAGCCTGGTTTTGGCTTATCTATAATTAACCCTAATTTCTCTCTAAATGACTTTTTAATTAAGCTTGATCTTTGTTGTACAGAAACTTTGTCGCCAGCTTCTCTTGCTTGCCATTTTTTTATATCTAGGCGATAACTTATATGTAACATGCACTCAAAGCATCTCATTAAAGCATGTAGCGTTGATAAGCCAAACCCTACTTTATCTGGATCAACTGTATAGTCTCTGTTTTCATCGTTTAAATTTTTTGACGTTAATCCACAGAGATAGCATTTGAGTGACGAGGAAGTTTCTGTTAAAGCATTACATATTTTTCCATCGATCATAGTTAGTAACATTTCATGTTTGACAGTAACCTCTTTTTCATTGATATTATATACTTTTGGAACTAACTGGCTTATTTCCTCCAATACTTTATTAGTTTCACAAACTGTAAGTTCAGAGTTCTCCTTAGCAAATATGAATTTTATGGGTCGACAATACATCGTCGACGAAGGCCGAGGTTCTGCCAAATAATAACATTATTATTGTCAATTAACCTTAGAGGAACGAACGAAAATATAAATAAAAACTCATCAGTGTCATTAATGTTGGTAAATTTTTGTTTAAAGTTGCTATATCCTGAGCTACCATCGCAACCCCATTTAATAATCAACTTTAATTCCGAGCTGGACGCATGTATAATAACGTTATTTTGTACATAGAGAAGACGTTCTACAGTTTTATCTAGGATCGCCTGCAATTTTATGTCTACCCGTGTTTCGCTAATAAAAATTGAGTCTTTAGCGGGATAACAATTTGTTTTTGCTTCCTGTACATTATTATACGAGGGATATACGCTATAACCTGCTTTAAGTGCCCACTTCCTACATTGTTTATACGTGTAACTAGTACACTTCGCTTCCACAAAGTAAGCCAATGCTTCATCTTTTGACAAACAGCGTTGTTGAGACTTAGGTGTAGAAAGACTTTTTTTAACGTTGCTGGCCTTCTCAGGACTTTCAGTAACATTTTTAATTATATTTGCTACATCACGATTTCCCGAGAGTCTAGAAGATATTTGGGCAGCCACTATCAATTCATCAGCACTGCGAGACTGAATTAAATCATCAACCCGTCTTCTTTTTGTTTTGAACGAGGCTTGATCAAATTCAATCATCGGGCGACCAGGACCAGGTTCATTAATAGTTTGGGTTTCTAATGAGGACGTAGATGGATGCAAAATACGCACTACTGTAAATTTAATGTCTTCACCATTCAGCCAACCAACACTAGCCGGCCTTGTCTCAAAGCCCTCTCGAGACCTTCCGCACCGTATCCACTTTTCGGCTATTTTCGAGCAAACTCGACTAATATTCTTTTTAATACTTTTAACACAATCATCCGTAGTATCTTCTAAATTAAATTTCAATGACAAATACTCCCAAAATCTTGAGGTTGTTTCACTTTTTCTAAGGTTAAGCCATTGGTCAAAAAACTCCCGTCTCGATACGTTCACTATGATTTCTGCAAAAAAAACAAAGTTGTGCACTCGTGTGGCAATTTTAAATTACTGTTTCTAATAGTTAAGATATGTGGCTACAACATATAAAAAAAACAGCCCGGGGACCTGAGGGGACCAGTAGTTTCTAGTCTAAGAAACAAAAATATGTCGAAAAATGTATAAATTTGTTATTTAACAGCGTGTATTTAACTAACTATAATGTATTTGAAATAAAATTATGATATATTATATAGTACATACCTTCTACTTCACGATTCATAACTAACTATATCACAATTATATCAGTATCCACTGTGAGACGTTGACACGTTAAGTGCAAGAAAGTGAATAATTTCATCGCAAAAATACCACTTACACCGATACGTTACATTTTTATATTTTTATAAGCGGGTAGTTGGAAAAAATAATATTCAAAACGTTACCTCTGGGTATCTGGGTATCCCTTTAGGTATAGAAATTAAAGAAATGAGATGACCCTTTTTGTCCAGCTAGATTGGCCTCCTGGTTCACAGTGGGACGGCGGCCGGTCGCGGCGGTCGACGTCACGCCGCAAGTACCTACGCGCGCCACACAGACACGATTACGCACACAGCCGTCAGCCTCACACTCACTAGTATGCAGCGTTACTTAGTATTTGTTCTATGTTTAAAATGGAAATGTCATAATTATCCCGCTCTCCGATAAAAGGTACATTCATACGATTTAAAATGTGTGATATCTAATTATTACACGTACAAATACATACAGAACGACATAAAACCCTATTGATATTCTTTAGCGCAGCAAAAAATGTCAAATAAACAATTTAACATGAAGGTAGGTATGCTGATGTATTCATTTAAGTCGCAAACTTAAGAGGAACATTATTAAAGAAATGGTATCGTCGCTTTATTCCATTTGATCTTGCCAACTTCTACCTATCCGATATTTACACGCTCATTCACACTTCATGCAAGCGCGGTGCGACTCCTTTGCCGAAAATTAGATGCCATCAAAAACATTCTGTAAAAACCTCAAGTCTCGCCGTAAAAAGGTGTGAGATATATATAATACCAAGTCGATTAATCTATTTAGTCTCTACCTATTTAGAACCTAAGTCCAATTTGTACGGAAAGACGTTTTTTTTTCATAATTCAACATATTTTCCTATGGGAATGTTGTTCAGTTTCATGGGCTAAACACCCTTACCCACCCTATACCCCCTCCCGTTATGCTTCATATAGTAGGTACCTATTTACACCTATTTATTTTATTTTCTACAGTAATAATAATTCATTAACTGCAAATGTAACCTTGTAATCTTATACATTTATATGGGATTACAAAGTTATTGTTGCAGTTGGTGTATTTAGAAAACTGGACCGAAATTAGAAAATATTTAATTTTTCCCATGATTAAGACACTAAACCCTATTTGTATTCTAAATTTTAAGCTTCTAAGTCTGCTAGAAGTACCTTAGACTTTTGATGATCGGTGAGTCAGTGAGTCAGTGAGTCAGTGAATCAGTGAATCAGTGAGCGACAAAATTCAAAATTTTAACAAGTTGTCATTCTTAAACTACTGGTTCAAATTGACTGAAATTTTAAATATACCGTGTTTATAGTATACAATGACTGATTAGTTGCTGAAAATCCAGGCTTCTAGTTTTATTTACAATCACAACGAAATTATAGGGGTGTCAAAAATAGCCCGAATTGCTTCGAGAAAAGGATGTTAGTTACGGCCGTGCCGCTTTTTTTTGCTCGACTTGCGGGGGCACTTCCGTGCCCCCAGATGCTAAGTACTTCTCCGGGGATTATAAATTATGATAAATTAGTTTTTCTGATTAGAATATTAATGGATATTGATAAAATGTTAAAGTATTTAAGTGTTTTATACTCGGTCAGTAAATAAATACACGTCTAAATAATAATACGTATTTAATAGGCAACGGCCATATTGACAGAACAAAGTATTTGAGAAGACCAATGACATTTATGAAATATATTTAAGTGTTGCAATTACAAATAATTAATTTCAACAGATATTGATTGTTATCATAGCAATGATAATAACAGTACATTTTTGATGGTTTAGCTAAATAATTATTTGTATAACTGCCTCTGTGGCGCGGTCGGTAGTATATGCGACTGCGGCGCGAGAGGTCTCGGGTTCGAATCCTGGGTCGGGCCAAAAAGTCTTTTCTGAGATTTTCTGTTAAGAATTTCTTAGAGATTGCCCGGAGTTAGGAAGTTGAGGTCGAAGACCTCCGTGCCTCGGAGAGCACGTAAAGCCGTCGGTCCTGCTCCTGACCTCTCACTGGTCGTGTCGGTTATCCGTCCCACCAAACTATGAGAGTGATGGAATAGAGAGTGTACCTGTGTATTGTGCACACACTTGGACACTATAAACAAAGTCCTGCACAGACGGCCAGTTTCAATGAAACTGACCGCCGTAGCCGTATATCGGCTAGGAGGAGGACATTATTTCGTGTTTATTTTGTTTACTTTATTCTGGTTTTGTGTAATTAATATAATTAATATCAAAGTATTTTAAACTTACATCAATATTTTTTGTAATGTTATTAGGTAATTGAATAAAACTACAATGCAACGAGTTACAACTGTAACAAGTAAAAATAGTAATTCGTCGCAGTCATAGGTCAAAGTGCCTCATCAATATTTTATTGAATCTAATCTCTCGCTGGGAACCTAACTCGTCACTCGTCACCAAATCGGCGCGGCGGCGCACAGTGGGCTGAAATCGTAAAGTTGGGACTTAGGGACTAAAACTTTTTGAATTCTATGTACTAATACAAATATATTATGTTATTACAGTTTTTTGATATACTCAGTATTTTTCGAGTTATGGAGCCCTAAACTTTGTATGAAATATTAATGGGGTTTTTGGTTTTATCTTGCATTTTTTAATATCGTTTTACAAAATATTGTGATAAATATTGGTTAACATTTCACACTACACTTATGACATCATTTGTTTATAACAAAACTCAGCAGCGCGGTGACCCTCATTACTGATAGATCGCCCGGAGTCCTGCTGGCAGGACTTGGTGTACTTCCGGAAGGACGCAACTTTTTTCGTTCACAGCACCGTAATATTATATTACTCAAAGTTCATATTTACATGTTAATATTGTATAATCCTTCCTCTTTCACACTGTAGTAGAAAGGATTCGTCATTGCAACTGCAATTCAATCGGCAAGCGATGGCGCACGAGTATAAATTTCGACGCGCCCGGTACCGAAAATGCATGGGGTCGAGAACAATTTGGTGAAAACTATAATAAAACTGAAATATCTGGGAGCGTGGTTAGATTCTTGGCAAATAATAAAGTACGCGTACAGTGGGATATTGATGGTGAATATTCAATAATGCCTATTGAATTAATAAAACTTACCAATGACCAAATGACAAAGTGATTCAAAGCTCCTCTATAATAAATAATATGAGTTCTATAAATGAATAATTATAGCAATAGATAAGCAAACATCCAAATATAATTGTGATAATTTTTTTTTAAGTAATTAAATCACGGAGTTTTATTTTAATTCGCAATAATCAAGGTTTAAGACCTCTGACTCACTAGGGTTCAAAGCCTAGGGTCACCGTACTGCTGGAAGGACAATAGAAGTTTTCATACAAAACGCGTACTGCTAGAAGGACTCGAGTCCGTCTTCTAGCAGGACGTTATGACATCCTTCCGGAAGAGCTTCCAGCAGGACCTACCGTCGGGCGATCTATCATTACCATGTCGTCCAATCAGAGCGCAGTAAAATGATGACGTGTCATTATGTGATTAGGTAATGAATAGCAGGTAAAAAATTACACCGTTACATTTGTAAAATCACCATTTCCAATACGCTGTTACACACGTACTGCACTACAAGTGAACATGAATCTACAGCAAAAGTGTCTACTGCCACGTGAACGAATGCGAAATCCAAGAAAACCGTCTAGTGAATTAGAACCTAAGCAAAAAAAGAGACGTACAAGACATATTCATACAACTATGACTACAGAGGAAATATCTTATGCATGTATTATGAAATTACGAGAGGGTGGTAATCAAGGAATAGCTGAAATCCTCAGACACCTACATACATACTTCAAAATCTACAGGATATTCAGGAAGCCAAAAATAGTCTTTTGGGTAAGAATGAAGATCTTAAATTTACTCCAGATGAAACTATGGAATAGCTTTTTGTATCAAAACTAAAGCCAAATTAACAAAGAGGCAACAATACTTTAAGAAAAAGCATCAAATAGAAAATTACAATATGTTTCCTTCCTGCTACAAGGTGTAAGATGCAAAAAAAGAATGTTACCCGCCAAAGGATGACATCACCTTAACAGATACAGCTGCTAGAATAAAATTGCAGCCTCTATTAGACATAACCGCCAAAATGATATTCAAGGCAATCAATACTGATAGCACAGAATGTAAGGAGTTGACAATGATAAGCAAATGATGGTGGATGGTGCCTCAAATCAAACAAACTAAGCAAACAATTACAACGGAAGACAGTGCTTTGGCAGATAATTCAAGTATTTTTATGGGTAGTCTAGTACTAATAAAAATTAGAGTCATCCTATATCGTCCCCGTAGAGCGAAAAATCACTAACTAACACCTAAGTGATTTTGAGATACGAGGTGTTTTATGTCCTAACCTCTCGAGCGCCCCACGTCAAAATTCAAATATACCGTTAAGCGTCCAGGCCAAAAATGGCGCGCGAAATTGAATTGGCGGTTGGCGTTTAAGCGCCGATTCCGTCATATTTTGATACTAACACCCTAGTCATACCTTATATATTTGAAATCTACATAAAATTTGCTATATATTAAAAAAATAAACCACAAATAATATTTGATAGTGGTGGTACAATAGTCGGTTTAATCTGAATATTTTGTGTTTTAGGCATGTGTTTGAAGAAAGTCTAAAAAATATTTTTAGGCATAAAAAATAATATGACGGAGGGTCTTATCGTGTAGTTAATGAATAATGACATTAAAATCCAACTGTAAAATATACTCAAATCTTTAAAATTAGTTAAAAAAAGTATTTACAATATTGGTCATAAAGGAACATGTCGTTGGGTCAGATGTTGTTTAAGGTGCTCTCTGGCCTATATCAACCACTTATTCAAGTGTGTGCATTAGATCGTCGTCTCGTTTCATCAGCTTCAATGTCAAATATGTTTGAAAGGGATAAACATAGTTTTAGCATTTAATTTCTACGTTTTTTTAATGTAAGATCGTTTTGCCGTACCACGGTGGCGGGACGCTTGACGGGGGTAGCACATTCAACCGTGACACGGTGGCCGGGCGCTTGAGAGGTTAAATGACAAAAAAAAATATGACTTTTTTCGAAGATTAGTGTAGGCGCCTTTACGGTACTTTATAAATAAAGAGTGGACTGTATGATATAGGGCTTTAATGCCGTAATTTACAACAGATCATAAACGCAACGTAGTACAAATAAGTGCCCGCGGTTAAGCGCGCCGTGGCCTGAAGAGAAGTGACGGCCGCGGTGGCGGCGCGGGCGCGGCCGGCCGCGGTTGCGCCCCGGCCCCCGCACCGCTCCCTCGTTCAGCTGTAGCGGTCGTGCGCCGACATACTCCCCGGGTTGAAGCGTTCAGTCTTCTAATGGGAGTGGGCATATGCAATTGAAGGCACGACGGATGGTGCCCCTCCTGGTCTTCATTTCTGCCACCCTCGTGACTCCGTCAACGCCGGGATAGGTCTTCGTGACCCGACCCAGGGACCAGAGCAGTGGTGGCGTCGTCTTGTCCTTGATTAGGACCAAGGTTCCTGGCTTCACCTCCCCTCTGGAAACAAACCACTTGGACTTGGCCTGCAGCAGAGAAGTGTACTCATTATGGAAGCGTCCCCAGAAGTGCTGCCTGATGTACTGTATCCTCTTCCACCGGTCCAGTCGCGTGATGTGCGTATTATCAGTCACCTGGGTGCATGGTACAGATAAGAGTGGTCGTCCAATCAAGAAATGAGAAGGTGTTAGTGCCGTAAAATCGTTCGGGTCAGAAGAAAGAGGAGTGAGAGGGCGCGAGTTCAATACCGCCTCTATTTGAATGAGACAAGTAGACATCTCTTCATAAGTGAAGTGAGTAAGACCCAATAGCCTTTTCAAGTGATGCTTGCACGATTTTACAGCAGCTTCAGCCAAAGAATTGAAATGAGGGCTATATGCAGGCGTGAAAATAAATTCGATACCCTCCTGCGCGATTTCAAATGGAACATTTGATGAATTTTAAAAATTGTACATTTCATTAGACGCGCCTACGAAATTAGTCCCGTTATCGGACGTGATGCTTCGGGGCTTGCCTCGACGCGCCACGAAACGATTTAGAGCGGCCATGTAGGCCTCAGAGGTGAGGTCTGTGACGAGCTCCAAATGTACTGCTTTTACTGCCGAGCAAACAAAGATGCACATGTAAGCCTTTGTTAGTTTGCAGCCTCGCCCCGCGCGGTTTGCTATGAGTACTGGCCCGGCATAGTCAACGTAACTGTGTAAGAAAGGAAATTCAAAATTAGTTCTCGACGATGGTGATTAGTTCTTGAGTCTGTAACATTTGAGACATTTATTTACGGTGAATCTAGATAGGTTCCTACCACCTAGCGGCCAATACGTTTGTCGAATGTGTGACAGTAACAACTGAGGACCGGCATGAACAAGCTTTAAATGTTGCATGTGAAAAATAAGTTTAGTAAGAATGTGCTTACCACATAAAAGAATAGGATGCCTCACATTGAAGTCATAGGGAGAGTTATCAAGCCTCCCGCCCACACGAATGAGGTCGTGATCGTCAATGAAAGGCGTCAGAGGAAGCAATCTACTTTTGCGTGGCAATTTTTGACTACTTTTTAAAAGTTTATATTCCTCAGGGAACATTTCAAGTTGTGAGAAATGAATAATTGAATTAAATGAATTTTCTAGCTCTAACAATGAAAGATTGCCACACAATTTATTATTTTTATTTTTTAAGTTGTAAATAAATCGCTGTACATATGTAAATATTTTATGAATTTTTGTTAGACTAGAATACTTTGATAATAAATTATGAATGATAGATGAATGAGAGGTTACGTGTGAATGATGAACATTATGTGAGTGATCATTACTATTATTACTACCACTACTAATGATATGAGTCACCACTTCTGGCAAATCATGTTTCTTTGTGTTTGGCATTGTGGGCCATTCACTCTCTTTATTTAATAAAAAAGACGGTCCGGACCACCAGAGGGGTGTGTCCTTGATAATGTCGGCCCGTAGACCACGCGAAACAAGATCCGCTGGGTTGTCCTTAGACGGTACGTAGCTCCAGGTATGACCACATGTGATCTCTTGAATCTCGTTGACTCTATTTCTGACGAAAGGTTTTAATTGGTTAGAAGGAGTAGAGAGCCAACCCAACACTATGGTTGAATCACACCAGAATCTATACTTGTGGATAGTCATGGTGAGAGATTCCTGAACCTTAGCACACAGCCTTGCTCCCAACAAAGCGCCACAAAGTTCAAGCCTCGGGATAGTTGTAGGTTTGATGGGTGCTACACGATTTCTAGAGACTAGAAGTTGTACACCTACGACTCCGGCACTGTTACACGATCGAATGTACACACAGGCGCCGTATGCTTTCTCGGATGCGTCGGTAAAAACATGTATTTCGTGCGTAACAGAGTCTTTATGCGAAACCCAACGAGGAACCTTTAAATAATTTAAAGATGTAATAGTACTCTCAAACACAGACCAAGCATTGCTCACCTCGAGCGATACTCCGTCGTCCCAGTCGTATTTATCTAGCCAAAGTCGCTGCATGAGGATTTTGGCTTCAACAACGCACGGACCAACGAGGCCCAGTGGGTCGAAAATCTGACTGATAACAGAGAGGATATGACGTTTGGTGACTTTATTAGTAGAAGTAACGTTTATAGTGTATGTAAGTGAATCTGAGTCACAAACCCAGTTAAGTCCTAGGGTTTTGGACTGAGAACCGTTAAGACCATGCTCAGAAAAATGTAACATATTATCTGATTCATTATAATTATTATTAGATTTTATTTGATTTAAGATTTCCAAATTATTTGATCGCCATTTGCGTAAATTAAATTTTGCTGAAGAAAGAACCTTTTTTATAGTTTTAGTTACATGTACAGTTTCAGATATGGTGCTCCCTCCCCCGAGATAATCGTCTACGTAAAAATCACGCCGTATAGCGAGTTGTGCACGACTATCCTCAGTGTTATCAGCCAAACTTACCAAACACTTGGTGGCTAAATAGGGAGCAGACGCAGTACCGTACGTAACTGTGTTTAATGTGTATGTACTTAGAGGTTCCGAGGGATCAAATCGAAAAATATTTTTTTGGAGAGGTCGTTGATCTGGACTTAGTTCGATAGCCCTGTACATCTTCTCCACGTCACCTGAGACCACGTATCTATGCTGACGAAAACGTATTAAAATGGATAATAGATCGTCTTGCACTACCGGACCGACCATCTGAATGTCGTTAAGAGACACTCCCGTACTAGTAGGGGCTGATGCGTCGAAGACTACGCGTAGTTGAGTTGTGGTACTCGAATTCCGAATGACTCCATGGTGTGGAATATAATATTTAGTTATGGAATGTCCAGGTGGAGAAGTACAGTTAGAGTCTAACGTCATATGACCTAAGCGCTCATACTCTCGCATAAATTCGTAATATTTGCTTTGAAAGGAAGGATCACGCTTAAACCGCCGCTCTAGGGACAAAAAACGATTCCTAGCATTTGTGTAAGACTGTCCTAGAGAGCTTGGATCGTCCTTCAAAGGCATTTTAACGACAAACGCACCATCGCTGTTGCGTGTAGTGGTTTGTGTAAAGTGTTGTTCACACATTCTCTCCTCAAGAGAGTGGGAATGTTTGTGTGAGACATTGTCAAATTCCCAGAATTTAGTGAGGTCGGGATTGACATTGGAATGATGGCAAAAGTGATTAGAAGCAGAGGAAAGAAAGCTAGATTGATGTGAAATGCTACCAGATACAAGCCATCCGAATTTTGTTTCACACAATTTAGGTAAATTTTTCCCTAAGTCTATCGTATTTGAACCTATGACATTCCAAAACACCTCAGCCCCTACCAGGACATCGACGGCCGACGGAACGTTGAAGTTCGGGTCCGCTAATGTAAGACCTGAAGGAATAGGGACATGGTTAATGGGTACGAACGTAGAAGGCAAGACCTTCGTGATCTCAGGTAGGACGTGGCAATCAATATCTACAGTGTAGGCACAGCATAAGGACTCTATAGTTAGTTGACAAGACTGTGTACTGGTGGATATGTGATTATTGATACCTGTTACCTTGGTGCTAGTACCTCGTCGTGACAAACCCAGTTTCTCTGTTAAGCTCTGCGTTACGAAGTTCGCCGTACTGCCGTTGTCCAGCAGTAGGCGCGCGGCGTACTTCTTACCTGTGTGGCTGATGACGTTCACCAACGCTGTCGATAAGAAAACATGCGCAGAAGTGGCGAGCTGCATAGAATTAGCCGAAAGCACAACATTAGACGCAGATGGCAGTGCAGGAGGCAGTGAAGAAACAGCAGAAGGCAATAGATTGGGTTCGCTAGAATCTAAGTGCAAAAGCGTATTATGTTTGGTCTTGCAATATCTGCAGCGTGAAAACTTACACTGCTTAGCAGTATGTCCAATGCGTAGGCAGTTAAGACAAACAGTCAAATCTTTTGCCCTTTGAATGCGATTTTCTATTGATAGGCTTCTAAAGGTATTGCATTTATATAAAGTATGTGCTTGGGAGCAAAGTGGACATTTAATATTAATATTTTTTAATTTTTTATCTGAGTTTTTATTTTTAGAGTAGTTGTTATTGTTACCTAAATTAAATAAAAGTCTAAATTGTTATTTAAAGCAACAACAGTATTGTGCCGAAAAGAATTCGTATTATTATTTGATTCTACAGACTCCAACCAATCTGCTTTTTTACTTAAGAATGAACAAAATTGTGACGTAGTAGGATAGCCTGTAATTTTATTGTTTCTGTGTTCCTCCCATTCACGACTAGTAACTAAATCTAATTTTTTAACCATGACAAAAATGATGATATCATCCCAATGTTCAGTGGGTCTTTTTAAATTGGTTAATGCCCGAACATTTTTATTAATATTATCAACTATGCTTCTAATGGAGACACTCGATTCTTTAGTAATTGGCTCAAAATCAAATAATAAAGCTTGTAAATGATTTCCCACAAGCAGATACTCATTGTTGTATCGCTCGCACAACAAGTCCCAAGCGGTCTTATAATGATCCCTGCTAAAATCTAAATTTTTAATTAGCGACGCTGCGGTTCCCTGTAGGGAAGCACGCAAGTAATGAAACTTGTTGATGTTATTAATGCTAGAGTTATCGTGAACTAATGACGAAAAGGTGTCTCGAAACTCAAGCCAGCACTGATAGTTCCCGTCAAAATGAGGCAAATTGATTTTTGGCAAACGAACAAAATTATTGGAAGCGTGTACACCTGAGTCAGCATCTTTGAAGCCCGCCTCAGAACCAGCAACGTTGACCGAAGAACCGAGCAGGCTGCGCGTGAGTGCCACCAGACTAAAAAATTGGCGGTCGAAGTCCTCACGGTCCGTGAGTGCAGTCTCGGCATCGTCGATAAGCATTTCGATGTCTGTCTGTAAATCATCAAATTCGGCATGTAAGGTTTCGAATTTATGAAAACGCTCCTGCAGGTCTAATCTTTGCAACTCAGATATTTGTGCACTACTGCTAATTAAAGTTAAATAGTTACTGTAAATCTTGAGCTTCGACTTTAAAGAACTACGTTTCTTAATAAGTGTCTTAACGTCCGACATTTTCTAGTATCTATTAAAAAAAATGAACACGTGTTTACCGTTATGCGATAACACTAATGAGTCTGTTATTGAAAGGATAGCAAAACAACTGTGCGGAACACAAAGGAACTAAATCTATAAGTATAAACTGCATAAACCGAGATCGAGCACGTGGTATGTGTCTCGACTGCACATGCGCATATAATGTTGCCGCAGTTTATTTATTATAACGAAGCGGTGAAACACTGTAAATACAGTATAATAAGCACTAGTAATTGGAAATAACTATTTGTGAAGGAGGAATGTACTTGCTCAACAAAAAGAAAAACTTGAGAATACGATTATTTCGGCAAAAAAACGGC
This sequence comes from Anticarsia gemmatalis, assembly GCF_050436995.1. Lineage (NCBI taxonomy): Eukaryota > Metazoa > Arthropoda > Insecta > Lepidoptera > Erebidae > Anticarsia > Anticarsia gemmatalis. The sequence continues at coordinate 9,051,795 of NC_134775.1, forward strand.
TGGGAATATAATTAATTGGAACGAACTCACTCAGATAAGTACTAATACTCCCAGAATATGACTTCAACTTCTTCCAAGGTGACGCACGTTGCTTCGGGGACGACTTCTTTGACTTCGGTGTGGCCGCGGAAAGTTCCACGCGGCGGCCCGTTGATTTGCGAAGATGACGTGGTTACGACGGTGATTTTAACGGTGAAAGGACCAAAAACTGTAGGCGCCTTTACGGTACTTTATAAATAAAGAGTGGACTGTATGATATAGGGCTTTAATGCCGTAATTTACAACAGATCATAAACGCAACGTAGTACAAATAAGTGCCCGCGGTTAAGCGCGCCGTGGCCTGAAGAGAAGTGACGGCCGCGGTGGCGGCGCGGGCGCGGCCGGCCGCGGTTGCGCCCCGGCCCCCGCACCGCTCCCTCGTTCAGCTGTAGCGGTCGTGCGCCGACAATTAGTTATCGATGTATGAAAGGTTTATTTTTGAAGATATATTAATTAAGTATATGTTATATGTATTAAACCACGAAAATAGTATATAAATTATTAACTATAAAGGATAATTTGTTTTACCCCAAGTTTTACCTATTTATCTGTCACTTAGTTACTTTTATTTATTTTAAACTTCATATACATGTGTATATAGGCGGACTTAATGCCAAAGGCATTATCTACCAGTCTACCTTAGGGTGATGCAGAGATTGAAAGAAGTAGGTGTTTAAAAAAATAAAAATAAAGGACGTTAAGAACCAGGTTTACCAATAAAAAAAATAAGGTCATGTATGTACGTGTACTTAAATATAGATAGGTTTATACATACATAATGATTATCAAATAAGAAATATTAAATACATATATATACCCATATACATAAATAAATAATAAAATAAACTATATACTGAATTATACAATATATATATTATCTATACTAATTACTAATTACTTATCTATACTAATATTATAAAGCTGAAGAGTTTGTTTGTTTGTTTGATTGATTGTTTGTTTGTTTGTTTGTTTGTTTGTTTGAACGCGCTAATCTCAGTAACTACTGGTCCGATTTGAAAAATTCTTTCAGTGTTAGATAGTCCATTTATCGAGGAAGGCTATACCCAACTAGCACACAAGCGCTATAACAAGCTGCACAATGGCCGGTTAAAGGATTTTTATAACGCCTTAGGCTCCTTAGTAAGAAGTATAGTGGTTCTATAAGCGGCTACAGATCTCTTGTAGCGTCAAATAGGCCCATTCTGTCCAGCTTATAGCTCGACATTGGATCTACAGTGGTCGTAAATAGTAATTATAATAGTACGTAGTATAGTAGTAATACAGGAGCGCTAAAATAAGATGAAGGTGGTATTATCGCGCTACAAGAGCTTTTTCGCAGCTTCGTGGCGCTTACCAGCTGTTGTACCGAGGTGGTTAGCGCCACGAGCGTTCGAAAAAGCTCTTGCAGCGCGATTATACCACCTTTACCTTATTTTAGCGCTACTGTGTAACGGTTATAAATGCTAACGCTCTAAATTAGTAATATGGTCGGTTTATTATGGTGTAAACTAAATTTATTTCATTTCATTTCATTTCATTTCATTTCATTTCATTTCATTTCATTTCATTTCATTTCATTTCATTTCATTTCATTTCATTTCATTTCATTTCATTTCATTTCATTTCATTTCATTTCATTTCATTTCATTTCATTTCATTTCATTTCATTTCATTTCATTTCATTTCATTTCATTTCATTTCATTTCATTTCATTTCATTTCATTTCATTTCATTTCATTTCATTTCATTTCATTTCATTTCATTTCATTTCATTTCATTTCATTTCATTTCATTTCATTTCATTTCATTTCATTTCATTTCATTTCATTTCATTTCATTTCATTTCATTTCATTTCATTTCATTTCATTTCATTTCATTTCATTTCATTTCATTTCATTTCATTTCATTTCATTTCATTTCATTTCATTTCATTTCATTTCATTTTATTTTATTTTATTTTATTTTATTTTATTTACAGTTTTATAAACAGTTGACAGACTGAACCACCACTGCACCTATGTAAATATATTATGATAATAATTTTAAGCTTTAGTATAAAGGTATATTACTCGGTTATAGCGCTTTAGGTGCTTAACATAATTCTGTAATCCCCATGGCTGTAAAAATGTTTCGAATGATACCTTATACATCTATTTGCCGTACAGAAGCCATATAAATATCTGATATAACGCTCAAGGCGCTATTTAAGACCTACGCAACTCTTTTATAGATGAGTAATACACTAGCCCTAAAAAAATCTGTTGTAGAACCTAAGGCATTACAAAAAGCTTATTTACGCTCTTGAGCGCTATAAGCGCAACGCATAACTCCGTTTAAACTCCTTTATCTCCTAAAGTCCCCTTATACAGTTAACGGTGTTATAGAAGATTCCATTAACTCAGTTATACTTCCCTAGGCTGTCTAGCGATGCAATTGCATGCTCATATATCACTATAAGTCATTAGTTTCCTACTAAACGGCTACTGTCCCGCCTAGCTGTTAAAGGGTTTTTTAAATAGCTAGTATACAACTTATAGAGAATTGTACAGCATTTGAACGACTCTTATGCAACTATCAGGCTGTATAACGACTGTATAAGCAGCTTGTGTGCTAGTTGGGTAGGCTATATATCATTACGCTACGACTAATAGGATTGGAGTAGCAACGAGAAATGTTACAAAAACGGTGAGAATTATGACGCATTCTCTCTTATGTGACGCAAGCGAAGTTGCGCGGGTCAGCTAGTTAATAATAAATATACAAGGGTGCTTTGTGGGTAGTTACAAGGGTTGGTCACAAATAAATTGCTCCTAATAGTTTTATTTAATTTAAATATATATAATAGTTTATTTACAAAGTTTATGTTCTCAACTCTTAACTGAACACTCTACGTCTACTACACACACACACGTCACTCTAAGTCCAAACGCACGGTTGCCAAGAAGTAAAGGAAAGGCCCTACTTATTGTTAACTAGCTGACCCGCGCAACTTCGCTTGCGTCCCATAAGAGAATCATAATTTTCCCCGTTTTTGTAACATTTTTCACTGGTACTCTGCTCCTATTGGTCGTAGCGTGATGATATATAGCCTATAGCCTTCCTCGATAAATGGGCTATCTAACACTGAAAGAATTTTTCAAATCGGATCAGTAGTTCCCGAGATTAGCGCGTTCAAACAAACAAACAAACAAACAAACTCTTCAGCTTTATAATATTAGTATAGATATTATAATCAGATTCCATATTGTTATATAATTAGTTTTTTGTTTTTAGCCGTTTTCTATATCAAGGTTCTTATTAATATATTTTACTTATACTGGCTCGATTGCGTATTTGGTATTGGCCTTGCCTCGGGCGCTAAGAGTCGCGGGTTCGATTCCCACCCGGGACAAACATTCGTGTGATGCCAACTTTTAACCTCCTTTTTCCCCCGTTTGTGCCTCCGATAAGTGATGTTGTCTGACATTTATTAAAACTTTATTATTTTATTTTTAGATCGATATTAGTATGGATCAAAGCAGTAAAGAAATTTCTTTAGAACAAGGACCAGTAGTAAGTGAAAGTCCCACAGGTGCAAATAAACCTGGGCCATCAACATCATTTGCACAATCAACTCCGAAACGTTCTTTAGTTGGCATGACAAGGGTAAAACAACCTCAGATCGATAACTTTATTTCGAGTATACAATCGTTCAAAACAGGAGGCCCTAATGAAGGTAAGATCACCAATGCACTCTTATATTTCATAGCTGTCGATAATTTACCATTAAACAGTACAGATAAAAAAGGACTTCAGTACTTAATGAAATCTATATGTCCACATTATACTATGCCAGGAAGAAAAACAATTACTAAATTATTGGATGAAAAATATGATTGCGCAGCTAATATTTTAAAAAATAAATTAAAAGAGGCAAAGAGTGTATGCTTGACCACAGACGTTTGGACAGACACCATGAATACAAGAGGTTATTTGGGATTAACGTGTCATTATCTTGAAAATGATGAGTTGATTTCGATTATGATAGGTGTAAAGGAATTGGAAGACCGCCATACATCGGATTATTTAGCACTTATTATAAGAAACTTATGCTTTGACTGGAACATTGAAGTTGACAAAATAGTTGCAATCGTTACTGACAATGGAGCTAACATAGTCAAAGCCGTCTATGATTTTGCTGGTAGAAAGAAACATTTACCGTGTTTTGCCCATACCCTGAATTTGGTCGTTGATAAAGCTATTAATGAAACTGCTGGCTTTGAGGCCCTAATTACAAAGGTAAAAAGTATTGTCACTTACTTCAAGCAAAGTGTACATGCCAGCGATGAACTCAGAAAGTTACAAAAGGACAATGATTCAGACATTCAAAAATTAATTCAGGATGTGAGCACCCGTTGGAATTCCACCTTTTATATGCTTGAAAGGTTTGTTCAACTCAGTGATATTGTAAGCACCATTTTATTACAGAACCCAAAAGCTCCTTCAATGCTTACCGGTGTCGAATTGGCAATTATAAAAGACGTTATAAATATTTTGAGACCGATCGAAAATGTTACAACTGAAGTATCAGGGCAACACTATGCAACATGTAGTATAATTATCCCGATGATTTATTACATGACAAAAGCAATAGAATCTACCAATAATAATGAGCCTAGTGATTTAGGTTCAGAATTTCAAGCCAAAGTGTTAATAGAAATAAAGAAGCGTTTCCAACATATCGAAAAAGTTCATATATTGGCAGTCAGTTCTGTTTTAGATCCTCGATTTAAAAAAAACTGTTTTAATGATCCACAGTCATGTGCCAAAGCCTTAACTGAAAGAACAATGGCAAAAAAATCACTTATATTTTTTGAGCGTCTTCGAATCTCAATATTACCAATGTACTTTATTAATTATCGTATGAATTTCAGGAATATCATTTTTACCTCTAAAAGCGACATTTAATAGATTAAACAAAAAGTAAAAAATTGACTCTCCATTTCCTTATCTAAGAATGATTCTCCATTTCCTTTAGATTAAAAATGTTGCCATTAGGTACTTTGTTGTTTATTAAGTAGATTTATGTTGTCTTTGTCTATTTAATTGTTTAAATAACTAAATAGTCTTCAACGTGAAATATATTGTTATGACAAATTATTAAAAACAGTTACTAATAAACTGAAAACTTCTCATTTATTTTGCTCATACAAAGATATATTTACAGTCAACAGAGATATTTTAGTAGTATTATCTTTTTAAAGTATGGCAACTATATATTGTCTACTTCGGTTCGATTTGATTGTTTGTCGTTGACGTTTGGTGATTTTCGGCATTGACGTGTTGTTGTGTTTTTCGATTACTATTGCTTTTTCGTACCTATTTTCAAACAACTCTGACTTACTGAGGATTTCTGCTCTATTTGTCAACCCTGCATCTCTAACGGATTTCGATTTGGATTGCATCTACATGACTTCTACTGATTCATCATGGACGTTTCCCTTGCTTTTTGGATTTTGTGAACTAGTATAATACTTCTTCAAGTATGGGAAGTCGTGTCAGACTGACTCGAATTCTGTGCGTGAATTGTAACATAGAATAGCTTCCGCTGATACCCTGCTTTAGAACAAAATACAAGAGTTGCCACATTGCTGATTAGCTGGGTTTATCCAATAACATATTTCACGAAAATAGGTTGTCCGGTGGATAGACATACTCGTACAATAGGCTGCTGTGCTGACTTTAGTCTGGTACTTAGGATAGCCCAGGCATCAAGATAATGTACCAACTGAATTTTAAAATGACATGATAATCAGAGATGTGTATGAAAGAAATAAATAATGTATAACCTTTTCATTTTTTATTTACCTTTGTTGTTACAACCAAGCTGATTTATACTATCTGATAACTTAAATACCCCATAAAACAGTTTGTTTTATAATATAACAGTCTAGTTGTAGGAACAATGACTCAATTAAAATATGCCGGAGTGAAGTTGGCTACAAATGGCAGCAGCTATCGGCTCTTTATCTCTTTATTAACGCAAAGAATTGGAAATGTAGACATAAGACCCAGAGGTTACCATACGGAAATCTCTGGGTACATATTAGTTTTGGGGCTATACCTGCTCGAAACGTTAAGGCAGTCAACTTCACTACGATGACGATAGTAATACAGGGTGTAATTGACAGCTAACGGTCAATTATAACATTTTAATGAAGTGATGATGACATAACCTATAAAAATATAAACTCAAATTACTCAGGATCTCCGGCGCGCCTAATGAACATATTTATATATTTAGAGTCGGGAATTAATGCTGCATATTATAACATTTGTTTTATTTGAAGACGCAACATTTTAAAATTAGTGATTATGATGTATGAGATTTTGCCATTGTTCTTTCCGATATGTTGAAATTTGAAATGGAAACTACTCCTACGAGTACCGCCGATGTATCTGAATATACTCGTATTTCTGAAAAATGCAATGACATCTGGAAATTTCATAACGAAATGGTGGCACAACAAGTTGAAGCAAACAGACCACAGGAAGGACTCCACATATATTTTAAACAGTATATGTCGGAGCCTTTGCTGGATAGAAAGTCGGATCCAATTAAATATTGGTCAGCGAGAAAAGTCGTTTGGGGAACACTAAGCGATATCGCATTACGTTACTTGTCCGTTGTAGGAACGTCTGTGCCCTCAGAACGACTTTTCTCGCTGGCCAACCATACTTTGAATGAGAGCCGTAATCGTATAGATCCAAAGAGGCTATCAAAATTAATCTTTTTACGTACACTTCCCTTTAAAGATTGGCCTATGTAAACAATTTTGTGTTTTTTTTTCCTAAATAAACTAAGTACATAGTTAAAAATACAACTTGTTTAATTTTTTTTAAATACTTGATACGATACTGGATCGATCCAAAAAATCGTATCAAATCTATTGGATCGATATTTGGATCGATACAATGAATTACGATCCATTGCGATCCAGAGTATCGATACAAAGTGCTTGGATCGAACATCCCTACATCTGTCACTGCCGTTCCTACCTTGTTACGTTTCGTTTTTCCTCTTGATTTATATATCTACGCCATAACTTCTTAAACAATTCTTTTATTTATTTACTTCCTTCTAATTTCCTATCTTAGTAGTTTTATTTATTATTTTTGTGCCTGAACTAGATTTTTATCTGTTATTTATTTGTTTTTTCTTGTCATTTTGTACTTATATACATTTTTTTTTTACGTTTAGTTGTTACAGCCGGCAGATGGAGCAATAACGTTTCGTTATTGGTTTTAAAATATTTTTATAGAATTAGGTTACATATTATTTTAATATTTTATTTATACTATTTTTACTTACATATTATTATTATTGTTATTAAAGCCTATTTATAGTTTATTATTTTTTTTTATATTATGTCGCTACAAGATGTTAGTGTCGATAGTGATGATTATTTTTCCGCTGACAGTAATTCTAGTTATGTTAGTGTCCCTTCTCTCGCTGAAACATTATCGTCTCATTTCTCTGATGCTCTTAAGAATCTTAATGTTGTCCATATAAATGCCTAAAGTATTCCGGCCCATTTTCCAGATATGCTGACTAGCTTTGACTGTACAAACCTACACGCTATATTAGTCTCAGAGTCATGGCTTAAGCCGTGCTTAGCCTCCTCCGCATACTCACTCCCCGGTTATCAGCTCATCAGAAATGATCGGGCTGTGGGAAGTGGGGGTGGCGTTGCCATATACCTTAAAAATAACATCCCATTTTCCATTATTAGTTCGTCATCACATAACGATGAGGGCGAACACCTTTTTCTAGAGATTGAACTGCTCCACTCGAAAATACTGCTCGGTGTATTTTACTGCCCCTCGTTTCGCATTGATTATTTCTCATCGTTTGAGATTCTTTTAGAAAACTTTACTCCAATGTACAGTCAGACTATAATCATGGGTGATTTCAACACTTGTCTCCTAAAAAACGATTCCCGCTCCACCACACTCCAGTCTATAGTTCGATCCAACAACCTGTCTATCCCTCCTCTCAGTGCCATTCACCATTTTCCAAACTGCAACCCCTCCCTACTTGACCTCATTCTTGTCTCCTCCTTAAATCGTGTATCTAAACATGGCCAGTGCTCAGCTGATGCTTTCTCCTACCACGATTTACTTTTCCTATCCTATCGAATCCGACTACCTAAACCCAAACCGAAAACCCTTGTGCATCGCAATTTTCGTGACATGGATGTTGTAAAGCTTTGCGAGGATGCCGGCAATATTGATTGGAGCTCACTCCTCGACTCTGACTGTGTAGATGACAAAGTGGCTATAATGACAACAAAATTGACCGATCTTTACGACACTCACGCACCATTTCGTCAAATTAAAGTGAAACAGCTTCCGTCGCCTTGGCTTACTGACGACATCAAATTTCTGCTCCACAAAAAAGCTAAAGCCAAATCTAAATACAGATGTCGCCCCTCTCAAGCTAATAGAGATAAATATAGCTATATAAATGTAGCTATTCGTAATCACTGCAGCAAGGTGTGTAGGAATGCACAACGCCGTCACATTCAAGAATCCGTTGAAAACGGAGATCCAGCCAAGGTCTGGAAATTTCTTAAATCACTGGGGGTCGGCAAACCACAACAAAACCCTGTCCCTAATAATATTAATATGAACCTCTTAAATCAACACTTCTCTGCATTATCACATTTAGATAGTACCACGAAACGTAATACACTCAGTTATCTTTCTTCTTGTTCGACTCCTGATTGTTCTTCATTTGTTTTCAGTCAATTCACTGCTTGTGGTGTTAAGAAGAGCATTTTGTCCATCACATCGAATGCGCAGGGAGCTGATTGTGTCAGCCGTAATATGATCCTTCCCATCCTTGATGAAATACTTCCTATCATATGTCATATCCTCAACTTTTCCATCTCTAGCGGCATCTTTCCGTCCTTATGGAAGGATGCCCAAATTATCCCTATACCAAAAAATCGTAACCCGTCTACTTTCTCTGAATATCGTCCCATATCCATACTTCCTTTCCTATCCAAAGTTCTTGAACGCCTTGTACATTTGCAACTCAGCACCTATCTTTCTTCAAACCTACTCCTAAATCCTTTCCAATCGGGTTTCCGTCCTGGTCATAGTACTACTACGAGCTTGGTTCATATTACGGAGGACATCAGATCGGGTATGGAAGATGGCAAGCTTACGACCCTAGTCTTGCTAGATTTCAGTAGCGCTTACAATTAAATAAATAAATAAATATTTTTGGACAACTCACACACGGTCATTTGATTCCAAACTAAGCAGAGCTTGTACTATGGTAACCAAATAACTGATAAACATACTTATATACTTCTAAATATATACTTATATAGATAATTTGACAACCAGGCTCAGAACAAATACTCGTGCTCATCATACAAAGATTTGTCCCGGGTAGGATTCGAACCCACCACACGCGGCGCTACGGTTGTTGCGGCGAGGTGACCGCTTAAACCACTGCGCCAAACGTGCAGTTGTGTTGATTTTGATGTTCTGCTGGGTATATTGTGTTCTCTTAACATATCTCCATCAGTGGTTGACTGGTTTCGTAGTTACCTGTATGGGCGCCGGCAATGTATTAACATTGAAAACAATGTCTCTGATTGGTACTCTGTATCCGCTGGCGTACCGCAGGGCGGCGTTTTATCTCCCTTACTTTTCGCAGTTTTTATCAATACTATATCCAATCGCATCACTTCTTCCTACCACCTCTATGCAGATGATCTACAAATATATTCTTCTGCTCCCGCGGATAGGTTGGCGGAAGCTGTGGAAACGATAAACAGTGATCTGGTTCATATTTGTGAATGGAGTAAGTCGTATGGTCTCAATGTCAACCCTCACAAAACACAAGCCATTGCCATTGGTAGCCCCAGGATGCTCGCAAGAGTGGATTGGACTGTAGTCCCCACTGTGATCTTTGATGGCACAACCATCCCTTTTAGTGACCGAATCAAAAACCTGGGTCTATGTTTTGACAAGTGTCCTGGAGTCCTCAACTCCAGGAACTCAGCCGTAAAATATTTTGTTCGGCGGGGTCCTTGCGCAGGCTACGCAATTTTCCCCCTTATCAACACTAAAATTGCGCTTGTACAATCCCTTCTCTTCCCCATCCTTGATTATGCCGATGTCAGCTATCCCGATCTAACCGAGGACCAACTTAATAAGCTTGAGCGCCTTCAAAATTTCTTTATCAGGTTCATATTTGGATTACGCAAATATGATCACGTCTCAGAGTATCGAAACAAGCTCAAGTGGTTACCAATACGTTCACGCCGGAATGCTCACATTCTCTACCTTCTGTACAATATCTTGTTCAATCCCTCGACTCCCTTCTATCTCAAACAACGTTTTGTTTTCCTACATGACACGCATTCAAGGTTTTTACGATCATCGGAGAATTTAAGACTTAAGATGCCTGTGCATTCCACTAAATTCTTAGACAAGTCATTTACTGTGCAAGCTGTGCGGTTGTGGAATGCGCTGCCGCTATCCATTAGACGAGTACAGAGCTTGCCAATATTTAAAAATTGGGTGAAGGAACACTACTTAACACTGCAAGACACTTTTTCTTGAATACCTCTCAACTTTCACTACTCTACGTTCTTTACTTTCCCATGACTGTCTTAATAAACTCCTCTTGCTATCTCTGTATGAATATAATTATATATTATATATTTACTTATTTATATATATTTTATATATTATATTTATTATATATTTGCTTATATATATATATTTTATATATTATACTTATTATATATGTGCCTTTGTATTTATAGATGATGTCTATTTTATAAATACAATTTTTATTTGTTCTTTATTTTATATAACTTATATAATTAGATTAATGTGACATGAAATGTACGCAGTACTACCTCTTTTTATCTCAACTTCTCTTTCCATCCTATGGTTGCCTGTAAGAGATTGCCTTGTGCGATAAGGCCGCCGATTGTGCATTGATATTGTATCTAGTCTAAGTTTATACTGCTTTTATTTATTTTTATATTTTCCTGGTACATTGTGTACAATAAAGAGAATTTATTATTATTATTATTATTATACATAAATAAAAACTAAGACGAGTGTGACGATTCTGCTACTTGTTTTAACAAGAGATTCCGCACTTTGCTCTTAACCGTATGACGGTTAGTGGACATCCTGATTTCAAGAGGGAGCGCATTCCATAATAAAACCGATTGGACAGGAAAGGAAGAGTTGACAAACCCAGAAGTGTGAGATGGACATAGAAGAAGAAGATTGTTTGAGGAACGGAGGTTACGGTTGTGATTGTCGCACAGATATTGAAAGTAGGGAGTTAGGTAGGCTGGGGGAGTAGAAGAAGAGAGAAAAGAGAAGAGAGTCGTGAGTGCACGTAAGTGACGACGCTCACGAATAGGCAGCCACCTAAGTTGGGAGCGATAAGTAGATATATGATCATACTTGCGGAGGTTGAAGATGAATCGAATGCAGTTGTTAAGAAGACGGTCTAGTTTGTTGAGGAGATCTGCATTCAGGTCAAAGTAACACACATCACCATAGTCGATCAGAGGGAAGATTAAGGTCTGCACAAGCATAGCTTTAGTCCTAGAAGGTAAAAAGTTCTGAAGACGATAAAGAGCCCTCAGTATGCCAGTGACCCTTTTACAAACATTAGAAACTTGGGCTCTCCAGCTTAAAGTTGAGTCCAAGTACAGGCCAAGATCTTTTACGGTAGGGGTCAGTTCTATGGTAGAGCCATTAAATACAACTGGTGGTACCTGCATATGATCTAACCTACTAATGCTACGATTACTTCCTACAACTATAGCCTGGCATTTGGTAGGATTAACAGCCAAGCCGAATTTCATCGACCAACACTTGACATGCTCGAGGTCGTTATTTAACGTGGCGACAACTGAGGCTATAGAATCCACTGTTCCTTGCGAGTAGAGTTGCAAGTCGTCCGCATACAGATGATACGCTCCCTGAAGGTTTTTAGTCACAAGATTAATGAAAATTGAAAACAATAGTGGAGAGAGGAGGCCGCCTTGTGGGACGCCAGTGTCGAGTTCACGCCAGCTCGATGAAGATTCACCGATGTGAACCGACTGTTAGCGTCCTTGAAGATACGAGGAAAACCAATCCAGCGCACCGGAAGATATATTAAGATTGGAAAGGATGGCGAGAAGGATATCATGACTGACGGTATTAAAGGCGTTCGAGAAATCAACCAAAGCCACCACGGTGACTTTAGTATCCTCCATGCCTGCCCTAATATCGCCAGTCACTTTTAGGAGGGCGGAAGTAGTGCTATGACCTGGTCTGAACCCAGATTGAAGTGGGTCAAGGAGGTTGTTATTAAGCACAAACTGTGTTAGTTGCTTGTGTACACAGGCCTCAAGCACTTTGGAGAGGAAAGGGGAATCGATATGGGGCGGAAGTGAGCTGGACTTGAGGGATTAGGAATTTTTGGTAACGGTATAATGTAGGCTTTGCGCCACAGAGAAGGAAAAGTACCAGAGGTAAGGGAGAAATTTATGATATGGGAAATGGCGGGGAGCAGATGATCCAAGACAGAGACGACCATATGACGACTAACGCCATCGGCGCCCACTGCATTGGACTTAATTGACAGGATAATCTTTTTAATATCTTCCGGTGTAACTGGAGCAAAATAAAAGGATTCGAAATTAAGTCGAGGTAAATTCATCAGGGCACGAACGGTGTTGCATTTGGTTTGGTGATCCAAAGGTACAGAGGAAGTGAAGTGGGTATTGATGTCATGCAAACCAACCGTGCACTGTGGATCGTTACTACGGTGTTTGTCGATACCTAGAGTCCCAAGGAACTTCCAGATATCAGCAGGGGAAGAAGAAGATAGATTACTGAGAATGTGTCGGCGTTTAGCATTGCGTACCATCTGATTGCATCTGTTCCTTGCAACTTTGAACCGAACCCAATTGTCGTCACAGCAGTCTCTGCGGAACTTTGCGAATGCCCTATCCCTACGCCTCATGGCCATACGAACTCCTTCAGTCATCCAGGGAGCAGGCGGTCGCTTGAGTTTCACTTTTCTGACGGGCGCATGGACGTCAAACAGCCCAATAACAGCTTTGTAAAAAATGCCTAACTTGTCATCGATTGTGTGGGCTGTCGTTAGCTGCTCCCAATCGATTTTCGCAGCGTCCCTACACAATTTAGTTACGTCCATACGCCCAAAGCAGCGTCTGTACAGAACCTTGGGACGGGATTTGGGAGGTTTGAGGATATAGGACAAATGAATTAGGTTGTGATGAGAGAAACCCGGGGCAGGGTATTGACCAAAAAATGAGGCAAGGGTGGGAGCAGACGTAATCATTAGGTCCAACCATGTATCATCGCCTTCGGTGTTGTGATGAGTGGCATTCAGTGGTAGAACATGTAGACTGGCGGACTTAATGATGTCTAGGAGTTTACGGGAACGGAGTGAACCGGGAGAGAGGAGATCGGTGTTGAGATCGCCCATGATGATGTGATGCGAGTAAGCGGACCCTAAAGATTCCAGCACTAGTTCAATACTGGAGAAGTAGTCGACAGATGGGGGACAGTATACTACGCCAAGAAGGATTTTAGCCCCTTTGACCCAAACCTCCAAGAAAAGAAATTCGGCGGAAGCGGAGTAATTAGGACAGGAGGAAGCTACGATTTGATAAGGGAGGTCACTTCTGAGGTAGATAGCGACGCCACCCCCTCTCCTGTCTATCCGATCATTACGGATGAGAGAGAATCCAGGGAGGGGGTAAGAAGTTGAAGGAAGGTGAGGTTTGAGCCAGGTCTCCGAAATCAGGACGGCATGAACGTCAGCATCACAGAATGCCTCCCGCAGGTCATTGTAATGGCTAGGCACGCTTTGCGCATTTATGTGACATACGTTAAATAGATTTATCCCAGAACGCTCAAAGGTCTGTCGGACGAAGTCGCCTAGCGTGCCTGTCGTAGAGCAAAAGCTATCTTCCGAGGATGTAGTAGAGTCGTTCGCAGAAACATATGAAGCATCATCATCAGACATAGTGTATAAATATTAAATATATGATAATTATCCTTAAATAGTAATTATAAAGATAAAAGTGATAAAAAAAAAACAAAATACTACGGTGCAAATTGCATCTCTGCACCACCCGCCAGTTAACACAAAAAAGAATAGAAAAAAAAACACAGTAAAAATATTAAACAATAAAACACATTTCCGAACGCAACTTAACTAATCAAAGGACTGTCAGTTTGACAACTAACAACCCCTCGACGCAGTCATTAACGTCATGTGTCAAACAAAACAGTTTACGGTGAAGAAATAAAAAGTTATAAAGTAACAATGCGTGTAGATAAAAAAAATATATAAAGTGGGTAAACATATTATCGGCGAAAACTACAAGTTACGTAGGATGCGAAACTAAACTGGAGCACGGCACAGTCTAACAATCGAATCAATTAACACGTAAAGATTGCGTGTCTTACTTGCGTGTCTTAGATATCGCCGTCGATGATCCCGCACTTCCACTGGCTGCTCCGGTCTGGGAAGAATGAGAGGTACCGGTCACCTTTGGATGCTTGGCCGCCAACGCGTTCAGCTCGTCGGATGTTATAATCTTGTGGCGGCTTCCATCGGCAACTTTCACCACAATGACGCCGTCCTGTGTCCAGCATCCCCTCATACCGAAGTGCTGTCGTGCCTTGGCGAAAACAATTTGGCGGGTCCGCGTCAAGAACTATTTTCACATGTAATTAGTTAGTTTTCGCATCAGAATTTAAATATTATACTAGTAACTAAAATCAGTTAGTTATTTTAGGAGTAAAACATATTTTACATAACTATGTCTAAATAAAATACCCAACTAAATAGACTTTGCTTATTTATTAATTTATTGCCTAATTTAAAACTAGTGTCCTATCAGTTAAAAGTTTAAAAGTAAAACAACATTCTTAGGCAACATTTATTGAAAAAAAAACTGTCATTAAGTATACAAAACCTAATTAAAACATAATGAACAAGAACACGTTACAAAATCATCAATAGAACAGCATTAATGATGTAGCCACATCATTTTCCTCTTCTTCCTCGAGCTAAGTGACGTCAGGCTCACATAGCCTGCCTATCCACCACATCGTTACTGACAGGTAAAGATTCATACCAAGGATAAAGTTCGCTTGGTATGACACCTTTGACACAAAGATTTAACAAATCTTTCCTTGCAGGGGTGTATTTGCCCTAGGGCTAGAAGGGCTATAGCCCGGGCCGGTTTGCTCTCTTGGGTCTGCATCTTGTCGTGGTGAGGGGGCTTAGTAGAATTGAAAGGTTGGGGAAACAGTGATCGCGAGTAACAAAAAATGACTGTGCGTGTCCCTCTGTTTGCAGAGGACACAGGTGCGGGACAGGTGAGCCGTCAGTGGGAGGACGGGCTCAGTAGGCACTCACACTGCCCCGAGCTGACGAAGAGCCAGGCCGCTGCCGCCCTCGTCAACCGTCGGTTATCGTAAATCCGTCCATCCTTGACCGAGGGCCTTGCCTTAACCGGCTGGGTCGCGAGGAGACCACCTCTGTGAAAATCCCGAGTAACTCCAGCAGTGGCGCCCCCTTTAGGGGCCTTGCGTGGTCAGAGTTCATTCGCTTTGTGGGGACCCCCGCACCAGAAAAACCAGACGCAAGCGGCCACTGGGGCACCTCCCGCCCTCCAGTAGTATAAGGGTCACCGGATTATGGGGCCTCTACCTCGGTGGAACGATACTTGCCACCACACTCGCGGGAACTGTTTGGATAATATAAATTTGAAAACGAACCCAAATAATGTAAGTGGGAGAGGCGAGAAGCTCAAACCCGAGGAGATCGGGGGCAAGAAGCCCAGCCGTATTGACTGCATAGCATAGTTGCGGATGGTCGGAGCACGCCCAGTTTTGCGCGACCCTCGTCGGTGAGGACGAGGTCGAAGGTCACTCGGGAATCTGGTGTCGAATCCAACACTGGCTCCGACATGAGCGTAGTTTCGAATGCAACTCATCTATCCGAGAGTGGCCACCTTTGGCGGTAGAGACGACTGCGCCCCGAGTCCGAGGAGTCGGAAGGGTCGGGGAAGAAAAAGAAAGCGCCGGGGAAGCAAGTGTCAGACAATGACCCTAAGGACAAATTCACCATCCAGCTGGCGGATACCATCCTCACTCACCAGGCAGTGGTGGAGGTGGCCGACAAATCCGGTCACCTCAAGGGTGACTTTTATAAAGTCCCTCAAAAACGCTGCCAGGAACATCAAACTGGCAGTGTCGGAGTCGAGCAGGCAGTATGCCACGAAGGAGAATTTGGCGCGTCAGGCCCAGAATTATCGCTTGCAAGAGGAGGTCGATCACATGTCACAGGCAACGGCATCAACCCCTGCGCCAGAAAAACCAGGGGCAGCGTCCTCAGCTGTACCTGTTAACGCATTCGCCACGCCACCGCCACCGCACCGCAGCTCACAGGTCTCCGGACCAAGGAGAAGCAGGGTAAACAGCCGCGTCTTACAGTGCAGTGGCTTCCAAACCGCCGTTCTCTAAACCGACGGCTGCCAAAGAGTAGCAGTTCGACGGGAAAAATAGCAAGGCGCCCAAGGCTACGGAAGCCGACAAAAAGGGCAAGAAAATCAAAATCAAAATCAAATCATTTATTCATTTAGGTCAAATATTGACACTTATGATAGTCGTTACAATTACTGAAAGCTCGGAAAGGGGGTGGAGCCTTATGAGAAGAGCTAGCAAGAAACTCACGGCCACTCTTTTCAATCGCCAAAAGTTTTACAATGTGGTTGATACAATAATTGATCATGCGAGGAGCTGCCAACAATCAGCGATATAGACTAAACGTCAATTAAGGAAAATGAATATATTTAGGTTATTTATTAGTCTCTGATCATACCGTATGTTGGGAGCACCTACTAGCATGTGATAATAAGAATATGGGCAGCAAGTGAGCACATTGGTTGTGAACAATATAAAAGAAAAAAAGTGACAGTTTTATGATTTACATCAAATTGTATGTAACATCACCTATTTGCATCATTAATTGCCCATATTTTACAATATTTAGACCTACTGCTACTGAGTTTATACAATTTATGGCAAAGTTCCCTAATTTCAAAGAATTCTAATCAAGCGAGCGACTAATCCCAAGAGCTATTGTCGTTTAGATACTCATCAATTCTGTAATAAAAGAAGAAGGAATAAGAAGGCGCCCAATCTTCGGGCTCCAGCTGCAGCTGAAGGCGGCAAAAAGCGGTGCGACATATAAAGACGTTATTAGGGACGCAAAGGACAAAATAAACCAAGCCGACAATTAAATACGACAATGCTTCGGGGTTGCGGCTACGGGAGCTCGAACGTTGAGCTCCCAGGGGCCAGGGACCGGAAAAGCGGATGCCCTGGCCTCTAAATTGAGGGAAGTTATCGCGGAGGACACCTTCCGAGTGTCCAGGCCCACAAAGACCGCGGAACTGAGCATTACAGATCTGGACGACTCAGCCTGCCCAGAGGAGGTGAAGGTCGATTAAAGCCGATTTAATAAATAAAATTGATCAGGACAATGTAAAAAACTAATTTGTTAAAAATGAAAATAAAGTTTAGTTTTTTCATTCCTTGATGGGGCGGAAAGCTAGCGGAGCCCAGGGCGCGCCATCTTAAAATACGCCTCTGCGAATGACTGCAATAATGCGCGGGCGCGGCGAGGGTCCTAATGTCAAAGGGCGTAATCTCACTAAGTAGCATCGTATCACGGGACATAGTTACCAACCTTTCATCTAGTAGTGTTTTTGCTGAGTGAAAAGTAGCAAAAACATTTTAATTATAATACTCTAATGTGTTATGTCATCTACAGTCAGGGAAAATATTAACCAGAACACTATAGTTAGTTGTCGTTTTTTCTTTTAAACGTCTGGTCTTAAATAATATAGCTCGAAAAATAATTAATGGTAGTTAGTTACTTTTCGCACAAAATATCACATACAATAAAATTACTAAGTCACTTTGATGAGTTTTCGCATTACTATTTTTTAAGACATGCCTATAGGGAGTAATGCGGAAAAAGTAGATAAGGAACTTTAATGCGTAAGTATCTTTTTCAACAAAGAAGAGAAAAAGTAATCAGGTCACTTAGTTACTTGTAACTCAACTGTCACAAATCAAATAATGTACTTAATTAAGTCTCGCGATTTACATTTTTCTAAATAATTACGTTATGAATACGAGAGTAAGACAGAAATATGGAGAAAAAATTACTGATTTTATTGGTATTTATAAGTCGATTTTGAACATTTTGTTACTTAATGACTTTTCGTTCTACGGGGACGATATTCTTTATGTTTGAAAACGAGAATAAGCCAACGATTTTAGTGTGAAAAACGAAATTGAAATGAATTGTGTGTGTGCGTGTGTGTGTGTGTGTGTGTGCGTGTGTATGTGAATGTGTATGTGTATAAGTGGGTTTATATGCGTAAATGAGCGCATAAAGTCTACAGGTACGTCCAGGGTCCATGGGTCATTTTGTGTGTATGGAATTGTTTGGGTGTGTCTGTGTATATAATATATAGGGTGTAACAGACAGCCTACCGAAAACGAAAAAAATGACTTTAGACACGATTCTGGTGCTTATGGCGTTGAAAATTTTCATCGGTTTTTTCTTGATTTTTCCGATTATATTTATATTATATTAATACTACACAATGTAACATGAATAGGAAAGAAAATCCGTCATATTACTGTTTTTCACAAAAAACAGCAATGGATTAAAACAACGTATAAATTCGCTATCAGCTGTTCGCGCGCCGCCAACGACACCGCGCCGGCGGCGGCCGGCCGCGACGGTCGACGTCACACCGCGTACCTACGCGCGCCACACAGACACGATTACGCACACAGCTGTCAGCCTCACACTCACTAGTATGCAGCGTTACTTAGTATTTGTTCTATGTTAAAAATGAAAATTACATAATTATCCCGCTCTCCGATAAAAGGTAAATTCATAAGATTTAAAATGTGTGATATCTTATTATTACACGTACAAATGCATACAGAACGACAAAAAATCCTATTGATATTCTTTAGCGCTATAAAAATTGCTAATAAACAATTTAACATGTATTGTCGCTTTGTTCCATTTGTTCTTGCAAAATTCTATTCGATATTTACACGCTCATTCATACTTCTTACAAGCGCGGTGCGACTCGAAAAGTAGATGGCCGTAGTGACGCGTGACGCCGCGACCGCGCGTGGATGTTACATAGATGGGATGCGATCATGCGACAAAATGGATGCTAAGTAATTCTCCGGGGATTATGAATTATGATAAGTTAGTTTTTCTGATAAGAATATTAATGGATATTGATTGTTATCATTGTTATGTACCTACATTTTTTATGGTTTAATTAAATAAACGTTTCGTGTTTATTTTATTTACTTTAAGCTGATTTTATGTTATAAATATCAAAGTATTTTAAACTTACATCAATAATGTTTGTAATGTTATTTGGTATTTGAATAAAACTACAATGCAACGAGTAACAACTGTGACAAGTAAAAATAGTAATGCCACATCAATATTTTATTGAATCTAATCTCTCGCTGGGATCCTAACTCGTCGCTCGTCACCAAATCGGCGGCGCGCGCGCGGACGGCGCGGAGGGGGCGGGTGGCGCGGGCGAGGGGCGGCGCGAGTGAGCGGAGAGGCGCCCGCGCCGGCGGCTCTCTTTGATTGATAGTTCGAGCAATTCGCTCGCGGAAGACGGAAGCTCTTCACCGGTGTCGTTCGTTATGTCCTATTCATCGTGTCGTGTGTGAACTGCTGTTTATTATTACTTGTTATTGTTCCGGTTTTGAGTTGTTAGTGTTTTTATTGTTATTGTTTTCGAAGTGCAGTTGTGTTCGTAAATACGAAGAAATGTTGATGTGTTATGTATGGTGAAGCACGTGGAAGTGCACTGCGTGCTCTGCACCTGTATGTCCGGATCCAAAGGTACTCAAACTCTCGCCATACACCAGGTATTTGCGTGTTGATAGATATTGATAACAATTTGTTTTAGCACTTTCTTATTATTGGTTACATTTTGCGATTATTGTTTGATTTCACGTAAGCCAAGTAGGTACCTACCTACTTACAATTTTACTATGAGCTATTGTAACATACGGGCCTACTTACGATACCATAAACGATACATAAGATTGTTATCTAATGATAGCGTTGCATACTAGTGAGCGCATAGACGTGGTGGTACGCGTACGTACCTACGACGCGTCGCGACATGTCGTCGCTCAGCGCGCCGCCGCCGCCAGAAATCTCGTAGCCATGCGCGGAGATACATCGCGTTGTTCACTATACATTGAACGCTCAAAAATGACTAACTCGGGAACCAATCATTTCCGAGAAATATCGTTGGAGTAAATTTCGCGCATACAGTGTCACAAACTTACCAGTAAAGTTTTCGGTTAGCTGTCATTTACACCCTGTATATGTGTGTGTATGAGAGAGAGTGTGTGAATATAGGTGGATTAGGCGTCTAGGGGACTCCACTAATAAAAAAGAACGCTCATAGCTTCTTCATCTCAAGGATGTGGTGGAAAAGGGAATAAAAATCAATTATCTCCAGAATCGAAGAAACTCGAAGCAAGTGATATATCGAATAAATTGCCTAAAAAATAGCACAATCGAATACCGAAAACCGTTTCTTGAGAAATCTTGAGAATTAGGAGTTATTCATGAAAAAACAATTTTCTCCATACAAAAATAAATTCAAAACGTCATAACTTTTAAAATATTAAGTTTATGCAAAAATCACAAAGAGTAAAAATGTCTTGTATTTAGTGATACATTCCAAAAACGTAATTAGTTTTCATAAAATCGCTCATCAATTTTCATGCATCCCTAAGTCCACTAGAGCTCGATTTCGTTCCAACGTGCGGCGGCGCGAGCGCGGACGGCGCGGGGGGGCGCGGGTGGCGCGGGCGAGGGGCGGGGCGCACAGTGGATCGAAAATCGGCTGTAGAAGACATAGGATCTCGATGTCGTGAATGTTATTTTTTTTATGGAAATGTCTTCTACTAATCATTACTGTTCCATAAAATGTATCATCATGTCATCAACCGTCCTTAAATTGTTGATTTACGAAGGGTCATAAATGCTATTGTACCAATAAAATTGGAAGTCTTTCGGAAGAAGTTTCAGAGGCCCAAAACAAAGATTTTAGGAGGTTCAGAGAGCACCATTCGAAGAGTAATACGATTTTGTGATTTATTAGAAAGTTTTGGTCTAATAATAAAAAATATTGTAAATTATACTTGTTTTAGTCAATTCCAGTTGTTATACTTAAGCATTAAAATGTATCATAAACAAATATTTTTTTTGAAAATTTTGACGATTTTCAGAAAAAAAATCGCAAGTGATGCCGCGATATAAAGAACCTATGACAAAAAATATTACTATATCAGTGTGCAAGGATATAACGGCCAACCTTGCGATTCCAGAGATATTCTCATTTTTCATGTCAGCTCCATACATTTTTTCCTAACAATGTTATAACTCTTCCATTAGTGCACACAATTACTTCATATGACATTTTATAGAACAATAATGATCAGCAGAAGATATTTCCATACAAAAAATAACATTAAAGACATCGAGATCCTATGTCTTCTACAGCCGATTTTCGGTCCACCGTGCGGCGCGAGTTTGCGGTGCGGGCGTGCGGCGCCGGCGGCGGCTCTCTTTAATAGTTTGAGCAGTTCGCTCGCGGAAGACGGAAGCTCTTCACCGGTATCGTTATATCGTGTTCGTCGTGTCATGTGTGAACTGTTGTTTATTATTACTTGTTTTGTTTCGGTATTGTGTCGTTAGTTATGCGTCCCAGTCCCATACATCATATGATACTAGTAAACTGAAACGCATCACGCCACTCGCCATAGCAACGCAAGCTGATCCATTTCGCCATAACTAATAAGACTAATAAACATTCGATTCTGGCTAATGGTCATGAGATTCCATGAGGTGAGGTCTCACCGATACACACATGTAGGTAAAGCTCATAATCAAATATAAGTGCATGTCTTTTAGACCTAAGGGTTCTGTTCCGCATGTCACGCTCGACTGTACACTCGTTTAGTATTAAGATATTTTAAATAAAGTATTTTTTATTAAGAAACGCGAGTGTTAATATTTAACTGGCGCAGTCGGGTCGGATTGTTTAGGTCGCGAAAAGTCGTCGTTTAACGTACACACGAATCGGTCGTAACGTCGTTCTGATCGCATAGACTACAGTCCGTATAAGAATCTACAAATTTGTCAAAAACGCAAGGCGAGCAGCGGCAGCACCGGCATGAGATCGAGCGGTTTAATGTGAGTAGACCCTTTATTCACTCCGTTCCCATGTCTATCCATCCATACGTTTAACCGGACTGAACATTGACATTAACGTATTTTTAAGTGAAGTTCTGCCAAAATCGCGAGCTTTCACTATTAGAGTAAGTTAACAAATATATTTCCAATAACTCAGTTATTTATTTATTTGCCTTATTTTTTTTTATAATTGTTTGTGTAACATTTTTGTGTGTTTTTGTGTAATATTATTGTGTAAGTGTATAGTGGGATAAGTGTAATTTGTTGAGCCAAAATGGCTCAACAAATTACACTTATCCCTAAGGAAATTCAATGCATTATTCCACGATATGATGGAGATGAGAAACTATTGAATCTTTTTATTAACAAATGTGAGTACGTTATAAGGAGCTTTAGGGGAGAAAACAATCCCGTTCAGGCAACTTATTTATACCACTGTGTTACGAGTAGGTTAGTAGGCAAAGCAGCTATTTTAGTTAGTGAACGCGAAAATATCTCCACTTGGGAGGAATTAAAAGAGTTATTAATTCAACATTTCGGGGATCCTAGATCCGAGGCTTGTATCGCCATAGAATTAGAAAATATTAAAATTAAACCAGGGGAATCTTACATCGCTTTCTGTCATTTTTTCTTTGAACCTTCACGAAACCCTCGTCGTCTTCGTTCCCATTTCCCGTATCCTTTGGTAAGAATTTAGTTTTGGGAACAGCAGTGCTCGCCGTAACGCTCGCAAAGTCTCTTATTTGAGTCTTCACGGGGGCTGCAGGCCGTGGCAGCGGGACGGGGCGAGCGGTTCGCGCGACGTCACACGGTGATGTCACAGGGGCAGGTGCGGGGGTGGGGGGCGCGGGGGCGCTGCACTCCACAGTACGCGACGGATGCGCTGGCGTCGAATATGCTGACGCAGAGTTCAACGACGGCAAATCGACGACTCGCCGGCACGTGTTGACATTCGATGCATCGGGTGTTGACCTAGAAACCGACACCTCAATGAGCAAATCGTTTATTTCTTTACGCAAATCGGTGACGGTATTCTGGGATGCATCTAACTTCACTAACACATCCGCAAGGCTGGCCTTCAGCGACACGATGTCCTTCAGAAGGCTGGTTACATCGACGTGGTCGAAGGTGACAGGGGGCAGCTTGTGCAGTTCCTTCGCCACAAACGTCGGCACATCGTCGGGATCAGTCTCCTTGAGTAGCGTGATGATGTCTTGGATGCTCTTCTTTGTCCCGTCACGCCGGCGGGACACCATCTTGTCGCGCTTATTCAGCGTCGTGAACAATAGCAGCTTGGCAGCTGCAATGTCCTCTTCACTGAAGTTACTCGCAAATTCGGGTTTCTTTAAGCCGAACCCGAACAACCAATTTAGATTTGGTTTAAATAATAATCAAGCGCCGTATAAGCCTAGTACTGACGTAACTATGCGCACCGTGCGAAATAATATGTTAGCTGAACCGGAAGAATCGTACTACGTATCGGAACAATGTAATAACATAGAAAACCAATATTCTTGTGAAAATTTTCAGGAGGAAGCCCCTCCAGAAGACGTGAAATAATAAAAATCAATTATTGCGATACGTTACGTTTACCGCACATTAGGTTAGCCGAATATAATTTCGACATTCAATATAAGCCCGGAAAACAAAATAATAATGCGGATGCACTCTCTAGAATTAAAATAAACGCTTTAGAGGAACGTCATCTATGATTGTCAATACGGGACAACAAGACGACACTATAGTTATCTCATCGGACGACGAAACGCGTTCGGTTCGATCAATCGAATCACAGTACCCCGTACCTTCTATAAGTAGTAGTACACTTACGGCATCTGAAAAACCAGATTCACAAATTATAACAGTTCATTCTGAAGAAAATATGGATTCATCGGATATACCGATATTACACGAGGCTATACGATACAAAGCCGAACCAAATTCTAGTATTCACTTGGAATAAAAACGAATGTTTTGTTAAAAAGTTATCAAGAGATAAACAAAAGGTTTTAGAAGTTCATTTACGTCCTGAAGAACGTGATTTTGAACTTACGGAGGGAGGAGTTATGCGTCCCAGTCCCATACATCATACGATACTAGTAAACTGAAACGCATCACGCCACTCGCCATAGCAACGCAAGCTGATCCATTTCGCCATAACTAATAAGACTAATAAACATTCGATTCTTGCTACTGGTCATATTTCTCCATAACTAATAAAACTAATAAACATTCGATTCTGGCTAATGGTCATGAGACTCCATGAGGTGAGGTCTCACCGATACACACATGTAAAGCTCATAATCAAATATAAGTGCATGTCTTTTAGACCTAAGGGTTCTGTTCCGCATCTCACGCTCGACTGTACACTCGTTTAGTATTAAGATATTTTAAATAAAGTATTTTTTATTAAGAAACGCGAGTGTTAATATTTGACTCGTTAGTGTTTTTATTATTATTATTATTTTTGTTATTGCTTTTTTGAAAGTGCAGTTGTGTTTGTGAATACGAAGAAATGTTAATGTGTTATGGCGAAGCACGTGGAAGTGCACGGCGTGCTCTGCACCTGTACGTCCGGATCCAAAGGTACTCAAACTCTCGCCATACACCAGGTAATTGCGTGTTCATTGATATTGATAACAATTTGTTTTCGCACTTTCTTATTATTGGTTACATTTTGCTATAATAATAATAATAATAATAAGCCCCCTAAACAACCATACGTCCATGTCGAACATCAGACATACGTGGGGGGCGGACACGCGATTGAGAAATTACTGGCGCGGCTAACATGGCTCTGGACACCCATAAACATGGAGACACGTAATAGAAGTAAACGTATAGGGCCGCTGTCCGGGGGCGATCGCCGGAGCACACCTGGAGTCGACGCTGGGTGTAGCAGCATGCGATCCGTCGGCGGAGTGGAGTTGAATAGGCGGGCTCCCTCCGGGTTAGACCCAAATGCTACAGCCAACCACACACAGGACAGACAGACAGACGATGACAATATTAGTTTACATTCATTAGCATCAATAGTTGAGCCGTTTAGCCCATCCACCAATTCATACAATCCCACACCGGTGTCTTCCATGGACGAAGATTCTCGTGGAGCACCGACCCCGACCTTAAGTGTTGCGCAGGTGGCTAGCGCCTTTTTACCTGCGTCCACTAAGGCTGGGAAACCCCGCGTGCGCATGAGCTGGAGCAAAGAAGTAAATACATTTATCATGCGCACCTACTACTACATTACTAAACTTGAAACAGACATGACCACTTATAGAAAACAGTTACACGAAATTTTCTCTCTAAAGTATCCGGAAGTTAAAGTCAGTGAGCAAAGAATATCAGACCAACGTAGAATTATAATACGAAATAAATTGTTACCCCAAGAACTATTGAACAGATTAAAAGAAGAAGTGCAAGCACAGTTAGAAATAGAGTCTGAAATGGACACACACATCTCTCCGTCTAACATTCTTCCTGAACATACTCAACAAAACCTTTCACAAACACGCACCCAGGAATCACCTCACACCCTGTTAACAAGCACTCATACATCAAACTCATCCACACAAACAGAATATATTACACAGATGCTAGAAAATGAAATAGACACATTAGTAGACAATAATCCGATCGAAGAAGTATATGTACAAGAGATAAAGGATAAATTTAGGACAGCACTAACACAATACTCTGGCATGAGCCCAGTTTTGCGACCAAAGCTACCAAAATTAAAATACAGTTATAGACTAACACAATTAACTAACTTATTTAATATGAACATCCTTAATCAATTTCTTAGTGAGGATATGCAGTTAACAGACATACATACTATTATATATTGTACAGCTTTAGTGATATCAGAAGAACTCAATTTCAAAATAACGGAATTTGTAGGTAACAGAGGACCAACACATAATAGCAAACCATCGTGGCAAATTAGATTAGAAAATGATATTGAAAAACTTAGGGCAGACTGTGGTAGACTAACGCAATATATAAACAACAATAGGTCGAATAGAGTAGTCGCAAGAGTAGAAGCAATATTTAGAAGTAGAAAAACACACACTAGACACGAAGACAACAACAAAAAACCAGAGGAATTCCTAGACACACTGAAACAAAAATTAGCACTAAAGGTCAATAGATTACGCAGATATAAAAAAGCTCAACAACGAAAGAATGATAACATCTTATTCAGCACAAATGAGAGAATATTTTACAGGAATCTTTCAAAAACAAATAACAACACTTCTACAGATAACACAAACACACCCACAAAAACACAACTCGAATCTTTTTGGTCAGGTATATGGGAGGATCAAGTAGAGCACAACGATAAAGCAGAATGGATAATTGAGGAGGAAAATATGTATAGTGTAATAGGGGAGATGAAGTTCGATGACATTACAGAATCAGACATAACCAGCATTACCACTAGACTACACAACTGGAAAGCTCCAGGTGCAGATAAAATACACAATTATTGGTACAAGAAGCTAACAACACTACACAAATACATAGCTAAAAACTTTACAGAGATAGTATTAGGGAGACAGAGAATACCAGAATTCCTTGCAACAGGAATAACATACATGATACCAAAAACCACACACTCTTCACAGCCCTCTCAGTATAGACCAATTACATGCCTACCCACAATTTACAAAATTCTTACATCAGCAATAACCAGTAAAATCACCGCCCACATTGAACAGAACGATATCATAGCAGAGGAACAAAAAGGATGTAGACGGGGCCACATGGGCTGCAAAGAGCAGTTGGTGATTGATTCTACCATACATAGACATGCGACTACTAAAAACAGAAATTTACACTGCACCTACATTGATTACCAAAAAGCGTTTGACAGCATACCGCATTCTTGGCTATTACAGATACTAAAAATATATAAAATCAACTCAAAAATTATAGATTTCCTACAAAACATCATGAGCCACTGGAAAACATCCTTACAACTAAACAGCAATAACACAATCACAACTAGACCTATTTACATAAAGAAGGGTATATATCAGGGAGACTCTCTGAGCCCCTTATGGTTTTGTCTTGCTTTGAATCCCTTGTCACACATGTTGCATAGAAGCCGAGCCGGATATTGCCTCAAACACACAACAGAAGAAACATTAATTTCACATTTAATATATATGGACGACATTAAACTCTATTCTAGAAATGAAAAGGAGATGAAGAAGCTTATAGATACTACAACAGAATTTAGTAACGACATTAAAATGAAATTTGGTCTGGATAAATGTAAAACCGTACACATTGTGAGAGGCAAGATTCGGCCCGGAGAATATGAAATAGATGAGAACAACACCATTACAGCAATGCAACCCACTGACTTGTATAAGTATTTAGGTTACAAACAACTTAAAGGCATCGATCACACATCCATCAAACA
This sequence comes from Anticarsia gemmatalis, assembly GCF_050436995.1. Classification (NCBI taxonomy): domain Eukaryota; kingdom Metazoa; phylum Arthropoda; class Insecta; order Lepidoptera; family Erebidae; genus Anticarsia; species Anticarsia gemmatalis. The sequence goes on from NC_134775.1 coordinate 9,079,674, forward strand.
AACACTAACCACAGAATACACAAGACGAACACACGCAATCTGTAACACACAACTCTCAGGAAAACACCTCACAAAAGCACTTAACACTTACGCTATACCTATATTGACCTACTCTTTTGGCATCATAAAATGGTCCAAAACGGACATAGAACAATTGGAGCGGACAACACGCACCACACTCACGAAACACAACAATTTGCACCCCAAGTCCGCAATAGAAAGACTGACAATTAAAAGGCACCAGGGAGGTAGGGGCATAATAGACATTCATCATCTCTGGCAAAAACAATTACACAACCTTAAAAAATTCTTTCACACAAAATCACGCACCAGTAACATTCATAAAGCCATCACTCATAACGACTGCAATTACACACCATTAAATCTCATCGAGCAAACTGACACACACGACCCAAACCAAATTGACCCACAAACACAAAAAGTAGAAAACTGGAAAAAGAAAATACTTCACGGCAGACACCCACACGACCTGGAACAAACACACATCGACACAATCGCATCTAATAAATGGCTTCAGACTGGCAATTTATTCCCTGAAACTGAAGGGTTTATGATTGCTATACAAGATCAGGTAATTAACACCAAAAATTACAGGCGATATATTATTAAAGACCCTTCTGCCACTAATGATAAATGTCGCAGATGCAATGCTCAATCTGAAACTATTCAGCACATAACCGGTGCTTGCACAACACTCACACAAACAGACTACACACACAGACACAACCAAATAGCCAATATCATACATCAGAACCTCGCACTCAAACATAACCTCATACAAAACACAAACACACCATATTACAAATACAAACCTGAGACTGTACTGGAGAACGCCACACACAAATTATATTATGATAGGGCCATACTCACCGACAGGACTATACACTACAATAGACCGGACATCACTCTACTAGACAAAAAAACTAAAACAACTTACCTCATTGACATCGCAGTTCCCAACACACATAACATACAAAAGACCATCTCTGAAAAAATATCAAAATACGCCGAGCTGAAAGATGAAGTAGCAAGAATATGGAATCAGGACAAAGTTTACGTAGTACCCATCGTTCTTTCGACAACAGGAGTTATTCCTAAACATCTTCACCACAGCCTCAAACTAATAGACCTAAAAAATACAACATACATAACCCTCCAAAAAGCAGCAATATTGAATACTTGTAGAATTGTACGAAAATTCCTAGAAATTGACGAGAACGATATAACAACACAACACAACACGACACAACACAACACACCACACACTTAACTCACACACACTGCATTTACTTGGTTTCGACCCGTAATGTAGTAAACACCAGCTCGAAAGCTGAGAAAAAATACACTCCCGAATATAATAATAATAATAAATCATTTTATTTTCAAGCTGCAATGGCTCATAGATATATACCTTACAAACTAACATATATATTTAGTACAACAACTTGTTATTAGTAAATATAGCTTAAGACTATGTTAGTAGCACTTCACTTAAGCACCGTGTCTTTGGTGCTATCCTGTGGTATAAGTCCGCGGAAGCGACGGAATACCACGCCCACGGGCCAAAAGTCCTCCTTCATGAGGAGGGGCAGCACGTCGTTTGGGACGCGCACCACGAACGACTTGAATCCGACGTTACGGCGCGCCTCCAACAGCTGCACCCTCATCTGGTACTTGGTCCTCTTACAGATATACGTCTCGACATCCTCCTTCTTGGTGAGGTAGTGCAGACGTGAGACGTACACCGGTGTGGTCGGCCTCGCGGCTCTTAAGCACGGTGTTGGCTCTTTAGGAGCCGTACCGCTGCGATTCTGGGTTCGTGTGGCGCGCTTTTTTCTTTGAACCTTCACGAAACCCTCGTCGTCTTCGTTCCCATTACCCGTATCCTTTGGTAAGAATTTAGTTTTGGGAACAGCAGTGCTCGCCGTAACGCTCGCAAAGTTTCTTCGTTGAGTCTTCACGGGGGCTGCAGGCCGTGGCAGCGGGACGGGGCGAGCGGTTCGTGCGACGTCACAAGGTGATGTCACAGGGGCAGGTGCGGAGGTCGGGGGCGCGGGGGCGCTGCACTCCACAGTACGCGACGGATGCGCTGGCGTCGAATATGCTGACGCAGAGTTCAACGACGGCAAATCGACGACTCGCCGGCACGTGTTGACATTCGATGCATCGGATGTTGACCTAGAAACCGACACCTCATTGCGCAAATCGTATATTTCTTTACGCAAATCAGTGACGGTATTCTGGAATGCATCTAACTTCATTACCACATCCACAAGGCTGGCCTTCAGCGACACGATGTCCTTCAGAAGGCTGGTTACATCGACGTGGTCGAAGGTGACAGGGGGCAGCTTGTGCAGCTCCTTCGCCACAAACGTCGGCACATCGTCGGGATCGGTCTCCTTGAGTAGCGTGATGATGTCTTGGATGCTCTTCTTTGTCCCGTCACGCCGGCGGGACACCATCTTGTCGCGCTTATTCAGCGTCGTGAATAATAGCAGCTTGGCAGCTGCAATGTCCTCTTCACTGAAGTTACTCGCACATATCTGGATGGCTGACACTTCATCCATCACATCCAGTTTTTGCTGCAAAAACGCCAGTAACTCATTCGCAATAAGTTGTGTACCCATCGCGAAAAAGAACTTAGTCGAGCGTCAGCTTGCGCTGCGCTTATCAAATTAATATAATTAAAAACACGTCTGCATTAGGACACGACGCAACTAAGACTTGTATTATATATATATATATTGCTATTATTGTTTGATTTCACGTAAGCCAAGTAGGTAGATATTTACGTACAATTAGACTATTAGCTTTTGTAACTTAAGGGCTTACTTACGATACAATAAGCGATACGTAAGATTGTTATCTAATGATAGCGTTGCATACAAGTGCATAGACGAGATTGTACGCGTACGTACATACCTACGACGCGTCGCGACATGTCGTCGCTCAGCGCGCCACCGCCGCCAGAAATCTCGTAGGCATGCGCGGAGATACATCGCGTTGTTCACTATACATTGAATGAATTAATGAATGAATGAAAAACTCTTTATTGTACATAAAGGAAACACAAACAAACTTAAAATAAAAGTACAATTGGCGGCCTTATCGCACAGTGGCAATCTCTTCCAGGCAACCATTGGATGGAGAGATATAAAAGCAGTTGAATGAAGGAGGGCAGTACAAATGAGTGTAGATAGTGAATATATAAATATTGACATATACATATATAAAAGAGAAATATAAACATCCATATATATAAATGATACACAAATAATATATTTAAAATACATAAAATAAATAATTAATTTTGTAGCGAAAGGTAGTGTTCCTTAACTTGTTTTTTAAAAATGGGTAAGGATTGAGCACGTCGTATTGACACTGGTAGTGCATTCCACAATCGCACAGCTTCAACAGAAAACGATCTATCAACAAACTTTGTGGAATGCACTGGCATCTTCAATCTTAAATTTTCTGATGATCGCAGGAGTCTTGAATGTGTGTCATGCAAGAAATCGAAACGTTCTTTAAGGTATGGGGGCGCTAAGGGATTAAACAATATATTGTACAAAAGAGAGAGAATGTGAGCATTCCGGCGTGAACGTAGGGGTAACCACTTGGGCTTATGTCTGTATTCAGAAATATGATCATACTTGCGTAAACCAAATATGAATCTAATAAAGAAGTTTTGAAGTCGCTCAAGTTTATTCAATTGGTCCTCGGTGAGATCAAGATAGCTGACATCAGCATAATCAAGAACGGGAAAAAGAAGGGATTGTACTAACGCAACTTTAGTCGTGATGGGAAGAAAATTACGCAGTCTGCGCAAAGACCCCGCCGAAGCGAATATTTTGCGACTGACGTGTTGGATTTGAGGAACCCACGACATCTTCTTATCAATGAAGATACCCAAATTCTTGACTTTGTCACTGTATGGGATATCAATACCGTCACAAGACACGGGGGGTATCAGTGACCAGTCGATTCTTGAGATCATTCTCGAACTGCCAACAACAATCACCTGGGTCTTATCCGGGTTGACCTTTAACCCGTACGACTTGCTCCAGTCACAAATTCGCATCATGTCAGTGTTTATAGTTTGAACAGCTTCCGTCAACCTATCTAGGGGAGCGTGGGAATAAATCTGTAGATCATCTGCGTAGAGGTGGTAGGAGGAAGTCAAGTAGTTAGAAATTGAGTTGATAAAAACTGCGAAGAGAAGAGGAGATAAGACGCCGCCCAGCGGAACGCCAGCATATGACGGGCACCATGCGGAGATCGTGTTATCGATGCTGATACGTTGCCGGCGCCCTAACAGGTAACTACGAAACCAGTCAACCGCTGTTGGAGATACGTTAAGAGAGCATAGTATCCCGAGAAGTACATCAAAGTCAACAGTGTTAAAAGCGTTGCTAAAGTCTAGCAATGCAAGCACTGTAAGATGACCACCTTCCATTGCTGACCTAATGTCTTCCGTAATATGAACCAGGGTTGTGGTGGTACTGTGACCGGGACGGAAACCAGCCTGGAGTGGGTTAAGGAGTTGGTTTTCGGAAAGAAAAGAACTAAGCTGATCATGAACGAGGCGTTCAAGAACTTTAGACAGGAAAGGTAGGATAGAAATGGGCCGGTATTCGGAGAAGGATGAATGGTTACATTTTTTAGGTAGAGGTGTGATTTGGGCGTCTTTCCAAGCTGATGGGAAGATGCCCCTGGAGATGGAGAAATTAAGGATATGACAGATGACAGGGAGTATCTCATCAATGTCAGATGTCAAAGTCAGTCAAAGTCAAACGGGAGAATAAACATATAACATATTATAATATTTGTGGAAGGTAGAAGAAATGAATGAATTATACAAGTAAACAAGCGAAGTGTACCTGGACTAGTAATGAACTCGGATGACTTCACTTTTTGGGGGCTACTCGCTTTGATTTTGAGGCAATCAGTGGTTTGGGCGCCGAACTCGGCTTGGGCAACAGCTCACCGACCCTGCACAGCTCGGCTTGTGTTGTCACGCGGTGCCTCACGTCGTCCGGTCCCAGAACATGGATTGCACCATCCCGAGTCCAGCACTTGTTGACCCCATACTTCTCACGAGCCGCCATGAACACATCGTGCCTGCTCTTGGTGAGTAACTCCGACATGGTCACTCCGGAACCCTTAAGCTTTGTCTTGGAGAACCACAGCATATCACGCATCTCCAAGTCCATCAGCTTAACCAGTATTGGTCGGGGCTTCTTAGCCGAAGTCTTCTTCCCCATTCGCTGACAGCGCCTGATGTCATCCTTGGAGAAGTTACCAATGCCCAGCTCCTTGACAACAACACCAGTGAGTGTTTGGGCAACATCTTCATCCTTGGCAGGCTCTGTTACACCATGAAGCAGCAGTATCTTTCTCCGCCGCTGCATCTCCATGCTGTCGACTGTTCGTGCAAGCCCGTCGATTTGCAGTTGTAGCGTTGTCAGGGCTTGGGTAACAAATGCCCTGTACGAAGCAAAGTCGGAGGCCAGGCTGGAGACACTCAGAGGAGCAGACTTCAGTAGCTGCGCTTCAAAATCAGCCATTCTGCTGTTGATGCTGGTGCTGAGCTCATTCAGTGTTGCTTGCACGGTGTCCATATTGTAGTGTGTAGTTCAGTGTAGTCAATGGTAGATAGTGAGTAGTGAAGTACAGAAGAGAAGGATTCAAAGAAGAGAAATATTGTAACCGGCAGGTAGATAGATGATTAAGAAATTAAAACATAAAATTGTATAAATTAGATGAAATTACTATTAAAATTTAATTAAAATATGTAGAGCAGAATTTTAGTTCCTTCTTGTTGCAACTACCCCCGCAAAAAAAAGCGCATTGAGCGCTCAAAAATGACTAACTCGGGAACCAATCATTTCCGAGAAATATCGTTGGAGTAAATTTCGCGCATACAGTGTCACAAACTTACCACTGAAGTTTTCGGTTAGCCGTCATTTACACCCTGTATACATATATGAAAACCTAATTTATGTACACGAAAATATCGCAGATTTCATGAAAAAGAGCGATATACATAGCATTAATACACGAAACAAAAATAAACTTGTTATTCCAGCCACTAGGCCCAAAAAAATAAATAAATCCTTCAGAGGTCAATGTGTGCGATTCTACAATAAAATCCCTAGTGAAATCCAAAATTTAAGCTTCAATAAATTTAAATTAGTTATTAAACGCTACTTATGTTTAAAGGGCTATTATACTGTTAAAGATTATTTCGACGATAATAAAGCTTGGGACTGTGCTGCTTCTACCAAGTCTGTTTCAAATAATGTACTAATATTTTAATGTACGATGTTTTACTGTGTCTTACCTATATGTCGGGCGATGCCTTGTTGCAGTCGTACGACACTCTTGATATTTCTTGATTAATGAAAATACTTGTAGTTGTTCGATATTAGATGTTTATTTCCTTGATACACGGGTTTACCTTGCTGTTGACTACTTGTGAGTGATACATTAGAATAAAATTGTCAAATACATGCAGTAAAATGCTGACGCGGTGACACGTGCGGTAATTAGACCTATTCAAGTAATACATAAGAATAAGATTGTGAAATCCATGCAATAAATGCTGACGCGGTGACATGTGCGGTAATTGGACCGTACATATTCCCGAGCCAGAGAAGATGGGATGCTGAGCTACTATTAACAAACAAAAATGAATTGATAGAAAATTAAACAATTACTTGATTTAAATGTAACAATAATAACTAAACAGGGTTATCAAACATTCAATTTTTGCAAAATTGGCCTTGTTGATTGGTTTCGAAATCTTGAAGTGCGTGCGCTGGGTGGTGGTGCGATGTCGTCGCTTGCTCGACGTGCTCCCTCAGCCGCGCCTGCCGCCACCGGCGGCTCTTGAGTAGCCGGACTTGATGTTGCTTCTGTATTATGATGTTGTTGTCTCTGCGTGCAACGCCATTTGTATGGCATGCGCCGTACCAAAATCGCCGTGCCGATAATCACCAACATACCAAATATGACGTAGATCATTGAGTAATGGTGAATGTCGTGAAAAGTTGCAGTATCTGGCAGGACACCTTCACTGTTTTCCAAATCTTGTAATCTATCTTGTATTTCGGCGGCTGCTTCTTGAAACATCAAATGCGATTTGTTGGAAATGTTATACGTAGGAATGCTGATGTTGAGTATATGATTAATCGGTGCGATGGTAGGTGTATATAAGTCAGGTGAAATTCGCACCTCGCTTGTATGAGGTTTGTGAGGATATATAGAGAACTCATCTGTTTTCAATAAACAATCGTGACCTACACTAAGCAGTCCAGTGCCCATCAGCTGGTGCGCAGTAATCCGATCTTCGCACATTGTTCGTACCTTGCACCGATTGCAACAGGTATAAATATAAGTGTTGATTATATAACTGTCTTGCCATTTTTCCTCGCATACTATTTCTTTTGTTAAACATTCGTGATTTTCTTGTTGGCATAAATTTTTGTCACTCTTCATCTGATATTCGGGCCTTTGGCTGTGACAAAAATAACTTTCTTGTATGATACAGCTCTTTATGTCTTCTTCGGTCATGGGTATAAATGACCCCTTTCTAATATTTAACGCCACGTTGTCCGACACAGGTGATATCGCGTAGGTCTTGTTTCCATGATGCTGAGGAATTGGTATTAACTTGAAGATTTCGTACGTATCTCTACTAGTAAGAGGTATTCTTATCTCGAACAGTAGATACTCTTCCAGTATTCTTGCTTTAACTCTAAAGAGATTGTACATCTTGCGTATGTCCGAATGAATGTTGTCTACGGGCAAAGAGACATCTTTGGGCAGTTTACTTGATATAGTTTTCAACTCATTGATTAGTTGATCTGATGACACTAAGTGTACATTAAATCGGCCTTGGTAAACATCCATGACGGTATCCATAATCGTGTCTTGTAGATTTCTCAAGTTGTTAAGCACATTTATCGCTATGATAGACCCAACTGTAAAGTCACCCAGTAAACTACTTGTCCTAGCACTGTTTTTCAGATCAATTACAGCTGTATCTAATGCCATCATGTGTTGATTTATAATCTTATGTTGTTGGTTCATAGTACTCTCAGTACGTTTTAATAGATTGTTTTCGGCTTTTCTAATGGTCGTTTGATTTTTCCAATGATTTTAGCTGCAATAAAAGCTGGTGTTGTCAGGTCGGACACCAACTCTAGATGCACGGCCTTGGTTGCCATGCATACGAATACAGCAACATATCCCTTTGAGGATTTTACTCCACGGCCCTTGTTAGCCTTCAAAAGGACATGCCCGGTGAAATCTACACCCGTATGTTGGAAAGGACGAGAAGGGCAGACCCTTGAACCAGGTAAGTCCCCCATGATTTGTTCTTGCATGCTTGGCTTGTGCTTCTTACAATTTATGCAGTTACGTATATATTTTTTAATTGTTTTTGTTCCGCTTAGAATCCAATACTTTTGTCGCGTAAATGCTAATGTAACCCGAGCGCCGCCGTGCAACGTGAGCTCGTGTGCATTATTTATTATTAATTCTGTGAGGCGGTGGTTTGCGGCAAAATGATTGGGTTCTTCATTTCAGGGCTAATCAATGCGTTACGCAGCCTCCCTCCTACGCGAAGAATCTCCTCATGATCCAAATACGGATTCAAGCTTAGAATTTTGCTTTTTGTAGAAATAGATTTCTTTTGTTTCAGGTATGCTATTTCATCTTCAAAAGTTTCACCTTGAACTTGCTTTATTATAATTTTTCTTGCCTCTAGTAATTCCGATATAGTGAGCCAAGAGACAGATTTTCTATCTTGATTTTTCGCAGCAAATCGGCGCACCCATGCTAACACCTTTATTAGCTTCGAAAATGAACTATATTTTTCTATCATTTCCTTAATTAGACTGTTGTTACTAAACTGCGTAATTACGTTAACTTGCTTTGTAATTTTTGCTTCTTCTTGCGTAGTGTAAGAACAATTTTCTTGTGTAAAATTGTCTGTGGTGAATAGCCATGCTGGGCCTTGCCACCATATTGGATGTAGTCTCAGTTGACTTGCAGTCAGGCCGCGGCTGGCGCAGTCGGCAGGATTTTCTGCAGACTTGACGTAGTGCCAGCAATCTGGCGGCATGACTTCAACAATTTTTCGGACTCTGTTTGAGACGAAAGGCTTCCACCGATCAGGATTTCCTTGCAGCCATCCAAGAACCGCCATAGAATCTGTCCATCCGTGATGTCCACGTCAGGTGATAGGGCTTGTTTGATTTTTATCATGACTTCGGACAGCAATAATGCTCCACAAAGCTCCAGTCTTGGTAAGGAAACTTCTTTCTTGCAGGGAACGAGTCTTGATTTTCCAACAATGAGTTTTATATCAACTTCATTTTGTTTTTTTACCTTGATGTAAATAACGCAACCGTATGCTTTTTGCGAAGCGTCGCAAAAGCCGTGCAATTCGAGCCTGCACGTGTCATCATATCCGAGCCATCGTGGTATTTCAATATTATTTATGTTAACAATATCACACTTTATTGATTGCCATTCTTGATGAATATTTTTGGGCAGTTTGTCATCCCATGCCATGTTTGTCTTCCATACTTCTTGAAAAAGGAGCTTCATTTTAGTAGAAAGCGGAGTTAACCACCCAAGAGGATCAAACAGCTGTGAAATTGCGGATAGCAGCGATCTCTTTGTATGTTAATCTTGCTTGTTGATCTTGCATTGAAAAACAAAAACATCCTTTTCAGGATTCCAGTATAAACCGAGTGTCTTGGTAGATTCGGTGTGCGTGAGGTCAAAGTTGCACTGGCCTTCTTGACTTGAATTTTCAGATAGAACCTTGTAATTAGACTTCCATTTTCTTAAATTGAAGCCGCCAGCTTTCATAAGATTTATGAGGTCTGCCTTGATTTTTAGCGCGTCCTCTATTGACGGCACAGGCAGGATCAAATCATCCATGTAGAAATTGTTCTCTACAATCAGCACCGCTTCTATTTCCCAAAATTTTTGTATGTCTTGCATATTGCTGAGCACCACATTGCACTGGAGAGACTGCATCTTGCCGCACAATAGCCACCCCAGACGCGTTTCTTGAGCGATTAGAGACATGTTTCCAATTCGATACATTCCATTCATCATAATATTTGAGTAAATGTCGGCTCCGAATAAAATGTCAATGGGCTTGCTCACATTGAAGTCGGGATCGGCCAATTCTATTTGTTGTAATAAATTCCATGTTGGACGGGTGAATGACGCATTAGGCAAATTTCTTGTTAAGCCTTTCATAATGTAAACATTAGTCGTAAACGCATAATCTTCGCGCATAGAATTGCAATATATTTCTGCTAATCCATTGCAGATGTTGTCCTTGGCGCCAACACCTGTTATCACTCCTCTACATTTTTGTCTTTGTAGGCACAGAAGATGTGCTGCTTGTGTGGTGATGAGAGAAGCTTGTGAGCCTTGGTCTATTAGGGCTCGCATGACAAGGTATTCTCCATCTGCTCTTTGAATCTTTATGAGAGCTGTAGATAATAAAATTTCGGTCGCTTCAAATTGTTGGGCCACGTGCATATTATTGCTGAGTTGTTCGGTCCGCGGGTTCAACGCTACATTATTGGACGCTGGCTTTGACGTCGTATCGGCCGATGTCACGTTTTTTGCAAACGCTGAGTGCAGCAAAGTGTTGTGTCGCCCGTTGCACTCCCGGCATCTTTTGTTTGACGAACATATTTCCCCATTATGACTATGAAGACAATTATAACAAAATTTTAGTTTCGAAATTTCTAAACGTTTTTGGGTCGGCGACATTTTCAGGAACTTGTCACAATAATAAATCGTATGCTCGGCGCTGTTACAAATTGGACATACTATCTTGTTTTTCGTATGAGATGAAGCTGCAGCTTGATTGCTTGAAAAATTCTTAAAATAATGCAATTTATGTATGTCTATCAGATGTCGACGTCGATGATCTTGACTGATAATTTTCTTGCTTTCGACGTGCTGATTCAAATTCAAATTATTCATTCAGATTCCAATGTAGTGAACTTGTTTTCTAGGAACTTGAGAAATTCTTCCAAATTTGGTAACTCGCGTGGTTCTTTAACTGACTCCAAATAGTCACTATGTGTTTCAGAGTCTATTTTTTGCACCAAAAGGTAAACTAAAATGAGGTCCCAGGTATCTATGTCGACCCCCAGATTTTTTATTGCATTTAAGCATTCTGTGGTGACGTCATGGAGGCGTTTTATGTGATTTACATTGGCTATTTGAGCCACAGGCAGGTTCATCAGAGTATTCATGTGCGTTGTAAATATAAGTTTTTTATTATTGTACCTGTATGGTTCAATATTTCCCAACAGGTCAAATAATTATCCGAGCTGATCTGTAAATGTTGCACTAAGCGCTCAGCTTCGCCCTTAAGCTTGCTCTTTAGGAACTGCATTCTTTGCGCGTTAGGCAAACCTGGGTTGTTGTTTATCGCCTCGCTGAAGAGGTCTTTAAATGACACCCACTGTTGGTAGCTGCCGCTGAACACGGGAATGTCGAGTTTAGGTGTCGATTTTTCACGGTGTGACACGGACCAAAGCTTACTATTTATGGCCCTCTTGATGTCATGATATTTCTGTTTGTGCTCTGTGAATCTTGCTTCGTAATGCTGATTAGATCCGTTAGTCTCACTGTCTATTTCCCAGTGGAGTAGATCTATGGCCTTCCAGCGTACCTGAAGAGTTTTCAGTGTGTCTTCAAACTCCCATCGATCTTGTATGAAGTCTACATTGATGTTAGAGACTGTTCTCGCAAACACCTTGAAGTTGCTTGACTCTCTTCTATACACCTCGTCCAACTTGCTTAAATTTCCTGAATCCGAGGCGTTTGCCATGTCATTCCAGTCCGGCTTGCTAGGAGGAACGTTCTTCTGTTGAGTGGCAGCGTCCTCGAAGGTGCTCTCATCTACTTCTTGAGACGTAGATGCTGTTTCGCTCAACGTGGTCTTGATAGTTTTCTGTTGTTCGGGACCTTGTTGTGCCGAAAGAGGTTTGAGGTCGCTACTTATGCTTAATTTCTCAATGTAGAGTTTTGCATCTAAGTAGCTTTGCCTTGTCTGCTGGTAAACGTCACCCACCAGATAGTCATGATCACCTGGTAAAAACTCCGAAAGCTTCGCATGATTGGACTTGAACTCAATCCAAAATCTTTCCAGAGTTTCGAGACGTCTTTTGACTTGCTCAGGTGTCCTACGTGATGGACCATCCTTCTTAAAGTTAATCAAAACTTTCTTGATCTCCTCTGATATATAAGAGATTGTTGATAGAGTAAATTACTCATTTCCATTTTGATATAACTTGCTAAAAACTTGATAGATTAACTGTCTTGATTTTCATAAACCCGCGAAATAAACAATCGAAACAACAAAACTTGATAGATAAGGTACCTTATTTGCTGGATATATATTTGGTGTGCACACAATTTATTCACTTGTTAATGTGGATTTGTATTTCACAACAAATTCCACACCGTAAATTTGCTCTTGATAACTTGACACTTGCTAGTTAAGTACTTGCTTACTTAAAAACTTGCTGGTTCTTGATAACTCAGTGGCTAAGGTGCTTTCACGTGATATGTGCGCCTTCTCAATTCAGCCGGTGAGACCCGCTTGTGGGAGGCCGCAACAAGGTCCCGAACAACAGAAAACTATCAAGACCACGTTGAGCGAAACAGCATCTACGTCTCAAGAAGTAGATGAGAGCACCTTCGAGGACGCTGCCACTCAACAGAAGAACGTTCCTCCTAGCAAGCCGGACTGGAATGACATGGCAAACGCCTCGGATTCAGGAAATTTAAGCAAGTTGGACGAGGTGTATAGAAGAGAGTCAAGCAACTTCAAGGTGTTTGCGAGAACAGTCTCTAACATCAATGTAGACTTCATACAAGATCGATGGGAGTTTGAAGACACACTGAAAACTCTTCAGGTACGCTGGAAGGCCATAGATCTACTCCACTGGGAAATAGACAGTGAGACTAACGGATCTAATCAGCATTACGAAGCAAGATTCACAGAGCACAAACAGAAATATCATGACATCAAGAGGGCCATAAATAGTAAGCTTTGGTCCGTGTCACACCGTGAAAAATCGACACCTAAACTCGACATTCCCGTGTTCAGCGGCAGCTACCAACAGTGGGTGTCATTTAAAGACCTCTTCAGCGAGGCGATAAACAACAACCCAGGTTTGCCTAACGCGCAAAGAATGCAGTTCCTAAAGAGCAAGCTTAAGGGCGAAGCTGAGCGCTTAGTGCAACATTTACAGATCAGCTCGGATAATTATTTGACCTGTTGGGAAATATTGAACCATACAGGTACAATAATAAAAAACTTATATTTACAACGCACATGAATACTCTGATGAACCTGCCTGTGGCTCAAATAGCCAATGTAAATCACATAAAACGCCTCCATGACGTCACCACAGAATGCTTAAATGCAATAAAAAATCTGGGGGTCGACATAGATACCTGGGACCTCATTTTAGTTTACCTTTTGGTGCAAAAAATAGACTCTGAAACACATAGTGACTATTTGGAGTCAGTTAAAGAACCACGCGAGTTACCAAATTTGGAAGAATTTCTCAAGTTCCTAGAAAACAAGTTCACTACATTGGAATCTGAATGAATAATTTGAATTTGAATCAGCACGTCGAAAGCAAGAAAATTATCAGTCAAGATCATCGACGTCGACATCTGATAGACATACATAAATTGCATTATTTTAAGAATTTTTCAAGCAATCAAGCTGCAGCTTCATCTCATACGAAAAACAAGATAGTATGTCCAATTTGTAACAGCGCCGAGCATACGATTTATTATTGTGACAAGTTCCTGAAAATGTCGCCGACCCAAAAACGTTTAGAAATTTCGAAACTAAAATTTTGTTATAATTGTCTTCATAGTCATAATGGGGAAATATGTTCGTCAAACAAAAGATGCCGGGAGTGCAACGGGCGACACAACACTTTGCTGCACTCAGCGTTTGCAAAAAACGTGACATCGGCCGATACGACGTCAAAGCCAGCGTCCAATAATGTAGCGTTGAACCCGCGGACCGAACAACTCAGCAATAATATGCACGTGGCCCAACAATTTGAAGCGACCGAAATTTTATTATCTACAGCTCTCATAAAGATTCAAAGAGCAGATGGAGAATACCTTGTCATGCGAGCCCTAATAGACCAAGGCTCACAAGCTTCTCTCATCACCACACAAGCAGCACATCTTCTGTGCCTACAAAGACAAAAATGTAGAGGAGTGATAACAGGTGTTGGCGCCAAGGACAACATCTGCAATGGATTAGCAGAAATATATTGCAATTCTATGCGCGAAGATTATGCGTTTACGACTAATGTTTACATTATGAAAGGCTTAACAAGAAATTTGCCTAATGCGTCATTCACCCGTCCAACATGGAATTTATTACAACAAATAGAATTGGCCGATCCCGACTTCAATGTGAGCAAGCCCATTGACATTTTATTCGGAGCCGACATTTACTCAAATATTATGATGAATGGAATGTATCGAATTGGAAACATGTCTCTAATCGCTCAAGAAACGCGTCTGGGGTGGCTATTGTGCGGCAAGATGCAGTCTCTCCAGTGCAATGTGGTGCTCAGCAATATGCAAGACATACAAAAATTTTGGGAAATAGAAGCGGTGCTGATTGTAGAGAACAATTTCTACATGGATGATTTGATCCTGCCTGTGCCGTCAATAGAGGACGCGCTAAAAATCAAGGCAGACCTCATAAATCTTATGAAAGCTGGCGGCTTCAATTTAAGAAAATGGAAGTCTAATTACAAGGTTCTATCTGAAAATTCAAGTCAAGAAGGCCAGTGCAACTTTGACCTCACGCACACCGAATCTACCAAGACACTCGGTTTATACTGGAATCCTGAAAAGGATGTTTTTGTTTTTCAATGCAAGATCAACAAGCAAGATTAACATACAAAGAGATCGCTGCTATCCGCAATTTCACAGCTGTTTGATCCTCTTGGGTGGTTAACTCCGCTTTCTACTAAAATGAAGCTCCTTTTTCAAGAAGTATGGAAGACAAACATGGCATGGGATGACAAACTGCCCAAAAATATTCATCAAGAATGGCAATCAATAAAGTGTGATATTGTTAACATAAATAATATTGAAATACCACGATGGCTCGGATATGATGACACGTGCAGGCTCGAATTGCACGGCTTTTGCGACGCTTCGCAAAAAGCATACGGTTGCGTTATTTACATCAAGGTAAAAAAACAAAATGAAGTTGATATAAAACTCATTGTTGGAAAATCAAGACTCGTTCCCTGCAAGAAAGAAGTTTCCTTACCAAGACTGGAGCTTTGTGGAGCATTATTGCTGTCCGAAGTCATGATAAAAATCAAACAAGCCCTATCACCTGACGTGGACATCACGGATGGACAGATTCTATGGCGGTTCTTGGATGGCTGCAAGGAAATCCTGATCGGTGGAAGCCTTTCGTCTCAAACAGAGTCCGAAAAATTGTTGAAGTCATGCCGCCAGATTGCTGGCACTACGTCAAGTCTGCAGAAAATCCTGCCGACTGCGCCAGCCGCGGCCTGACTGCAAGTCAACTGAGACTACATCCAATATGGTGGCAAGGCCCAGCATGGCTATTCACCACAGACAATTTTACACAAGAAAATTGTTCTTACACTACGCAAGAAGAAGCAAAAATTACAAAGCAAGTTAACGTAATTACGCAGTTTAGTAACAACAGTCTAATTAAGGAAATGATAGAAAAATATAGTTCATTTTCGAAGCTAATAAAGGTGTTAGCATGGGTGCGCCGATTTGCTGCGAAAAATCAAGATAGAAAATCTGTCTCTTGGCTCACTATATCGGAATTACTAGAGGCAAGAAAAATTATAATAAAGCAAGTTCAAGGTGAAACTTTTGAAGATGAAATAGCATACCTGAAACAAAAGAAATCTATTTCTACAAAAAGCAAAATTCTAAGCTTGAATCCGTATTTGGATCATGAGGAGATTCTTCGCGTAGGAGGGAGGCTGCGTAACGCATTGATTAGCCCTGAAATGAAGAACCCAATCATTTTGCCGCAAACCACCGCCTCACAGAATTAATAATAAATAATGCACACGAGCTCACGTTGCACGGCGGCGCTCGGGTTACATTAGCATTTACGCGACAAAAGTATTGGATTCTAAGCGGAACAAAAACAATTAAAAAATATATACGTAACTGCATAAATTGTAAGAAGCACAAGCCAAGCATGCAAGAACAAATCATGGGGGACTTACCTGGTTCAAGGGTCTGCCCTTCTCGTCCTTTCCAACATACGGGTGTAGATTTCACCGGGCATGTCCTTTTGAAGGCTAACAAGGGCCGTGGAGTAAAATCCTCAAAGGGATATGTTGCTGTATTCGTATGCATGGCAACCAAGGCCGTGCATCTAGAGTTGGTGTCCGACCTGACAACACCAGCTTTTATTGCAGCTAAAATCATTGGAAAAATCAAACGACCATTAGAAAAGCCGAAAACAATCTATTAAAACGTACTGAGAGTACTATGAACCAACAACATAAGATTATAAATCAACACATGATGGCATTAGATACAGCTGTAATTGATCTGAAAAACAGTGCTAGGACAAGTAGTTTACTGGGTGACTTTACAGTTGGGTCTATCATAGCGATAAATGTGCTTAACAACTTGAGAAATCTACAAGACACGATTATGGATACCGTCATGGATGTTTACCAAGGCCGATTTAATGTACACTTAGTGTCATCAGATCAACTAATCAATGAGTTGAAAACTATATCAAGTAAACTGCCCAAAGATGTCTCTTTGCCCGTAGACAACATTCATTCGGACATACGCAAGATGTACAATCTCTTTAGAGTTAAAGCAAGAATACTGGAAGAGTATCTACTGTTCGAGATAAGAATACCTCTTACTAGTAGAGATACGTACGAAATCTTCAAGTTAATACCAATTCCTCAGCATCATGGAAACAAGACCTACGCGATATCACCTGTGTCGGACAACGTGGCGTTAAATATTAGAAAGGGGTCATTTATACCCATGACCGAAGAAGACATAAAGAGCTGTATCATACAAGAAAGTTATTTTTGTCACAGCCAAAGGCCCGAATATCAGATGAAGAGTGACAAAAATTTATGCCAACAAGAAAATCACGAATGTTTAACAAAAGAAATAGTATGCGAGGAAAAATGGCAAGACAGTTATATAATCAACACTTATATTTATACCTGTTGCAATCGGTGCAAGGTACGAACAATGTGCGAAGATCGGATTACTGCGCACCAGCTGATGGGCACTGGACTGCTTAGTGTAGGTCACGATTGTTTATTGAAAACAGATGAGTTCTCTATATATCCTCACAAACCTCATACAAGCGAGGTGCGAATTTCACCTGACTTATATACACCTACCATCGCACCGATTAATCATATACTCAACATCAGCATTCCTACGTATAACATTTCCAACAAATCGCATTTGATGTTTCAAGAAGCAGCCGCCGAAATACAAGATAGATTACAAGATTTGGAAAACAGTGAAGGTGTCCTGCCAGATACTGCAACTTTTCACGACATTCACCATTACTCAATGATCTACGTCATATTTGGTATGTTGGTGATTATCGGCACGGCGATTTTGGTACGGCGCATGCCATACAAATGGCGTTGCACGCAGAGACAACAACATCATAATACAGAAGCAACATCAAGTCCGGCTACTCAAGAGCCGCCGGTGGCGGCAGGCGCGGCTGAGGGAGCACGTCGAGCAAGCGACGACATCGCACCACCACCCAGCGCACGCACTTCAAGATTTCGAAACCAATCAACAAGGCCAATTTTGCAAAAATTGAATGTTTGATAACCCTGTTTAGTTATTATTGTTACATTTAAATCAAGTAATTGTTTAATTTTCTATCAATTCATTTTTGTTTGTTAATAGTAGCTCAGCATCCCATCTTCTCTGGCTCGGGAATATGTACGGTCCAATTACCGCACATGTCACCGCGTCAGCATTTATTGCATGGATTTCACAATCTTATTCTTATGTATTACTTGAATAGGTCTAATTACCGCACGTGTCACCGCGTCAGCATTTTACTGCATGTATTTGACAATTTTATTCTAATGTATCACTCACAAGTAGTCAACAGCAAGGTAAACCCGTGTATCAAGGAAATAAACATCTAATATCGAACAACTACAAGTATTTTCATTAATCAAGAAATATCAAGAGTGTCGTACGACTGCAACAAGGCATCGCCCGACATATAGGTAAGACACAGTAAAACATCGTACATTAAAATATTAGTACATTATTTGAAACAGACTTGGTAGAAGCAGCACAGTCCCAAGCTTTATTATCGTCGAAATAATCTTTAACAGTATAATAGCCCTTTAAACATAAGTAGCGTTTAATAACTAATTTAAATTTATTGAAGCTTAAATTTTGGATTTCACTAGGGATTTTATTGTAGAATCGCACACATTGACCTCTGAAGGATTTATTTATTTTTTTGGGCCTAGTGGCTGGAATAACAAGTTTATTTTTGTTTCGTGTATTAATGCTATGTATATCGCTCTTTTTCATGAAATCTGCGATATTTTCGTGTACATAAATTAGGTTTTCATATATGTATACAGGGTGTAAATGACGGCTAACCGAAAACTTCAGTGGTAAGTTTGTGACACTGTATGCGCGAAATTTACTCCAACGATATTTCTCGGAAATGATTGGTTCCCGAGTTAGTCATTTTTGAGCGCTCAATGCGCTTTTTTTTGCGGGGGTAGTAGCAACAAGAAGGAACTAAAATTCTGCTCTACATATTTTAATTAAATTTTAATAGTAATTTCATCTAATTTATACAATTTTATGTTTTAATTTCTTAATCATCTATCTACCTGCCGGTTACAATATTTCTCTTCTTTGAATCCTTCTCTTCTGTACTTCACTACTCACTATCTACCATTGACTACACTGAACTACACACTACAATATGGACACCGTGCAAGCAACACTGAATGAGCTCAGCACCAGCATCAACAGCAGAATGGCTGATTTTGAAGCGCAGCTACTGAAGTCTGCTCCTCTGAGTGTCTCCAGCCTGGCCTCCGACTTTGCTTCGTACAGGGCATTTGTTACCCAAGCCCTGACAACGCTACAACTGCAAATCGACGGGCTTGCACGAACAGTCGACAGCATGGAGATGCAGCGGCGGAGAAAGATACTGCTGCTTCATGGTGTAACAGAGCCTGCCAAGGATGAAGATGTTGCCCAAACACTCACTGGTGTTGTTGTCAAGGAGCTGGGCATTGGTAACTTCTCCAAGGATGACATCAGGCGCTGTCAGCGAATGGGGAAGAAGACTTCGGCTAAGAAGCCCCGACCAATACTGGTTAAGCTGATGGACTTGGAGATGCGTGATATGCTGTGGTTCTCCAAGACAAAGCTTAAGGGTTCCGGAGTGACCATGTCGGAGTTACTCACCAAGAGCAGGCACGATGTGTTCATGGCGGCTCGTGAGAAGTATGGGGTCAACAAGTGCTGGACTCGGGATGGTGCAATCCATGTTCTGGGACCGGACGACGTGAGGCACCGCGTGACAACACAAGCCGAGCTGTGCAGGGTCGGTGAGCTGTTGCCCAAGCCGAGTTCGGCGCCCAAACCACTGATTGCCTCAAAATCAAAGCGAGTAGCCCCCAAAAAGTGAAGTCATCCGAGTTCATTACTAGTCCAGGTACACTTCGCTTGTTTACTTGTATAATTCATTCATTTCTTCTACCTTCCACAAATATTATAATATGTTATATGTTTATTCTCCCGTTTGACTTTGACTGACTTTGACATCTGACATTGATGAGATACTCCCTGTCATCTGTCATATCCTTAATTTCTCCATCTCCAGGGGCATCTTCCCATCAGCTTGGAAAGACGCCCAAATCACACCTCTACCTAAAAAATGTAACCATTCATCCTTCTCCGAATACCGGCCCATTTCTATCCTACCTTTCCTGTCTAAAGTTCTTGAACGCCTCGTTCATGATCAGCTTAGTTCTTTTCTTTCCGAAAACCAACTCCTTAACCCACTCCAGGCTGGTTTCCGTCCCGGTCACAGTACCACCACAACCCTGGTTCATATTACGGAAGACATTAGGTCAGCAATGGAAGGTGGTCATCTTACAGTGCTTGCATTGCTAGACTTTAGCAACGCTTTTAACACTGTTGACTTTGATGTACTTCTCGGGATACTATGCTCTCTTAACGTATCTCCAACAGCGGTTGACTGGTTTCGTAGTTACCTGTTAGGGCGCCGGCAACGTATCAGCATCGATAACACGATCTCCGCATGGTGCCCGTCATATGCTGGCGTTCCGCTGGGCGGCGTCTTATCTCCTCTTCTCTTCGCAGTTTTTATCAACTCAATTTCTAACTACTTGACTTCCTCCTACCACCTCTACGCAGATGATCTACAGATTTATTCCCACGCTCCCCTAGATAGGTTGACGGAAGCTGTTCAAACTATAAACACTGACATGATGCGAATTTGTGACTGGAGCAAGTCGTACGGGTTAAAGGTCAACCCGGATAAGACCCAGGTGATTGTTGTTGGCAGTTCGAGAATGATCTCAAGAATCGACTGGTCACTGATACCCCCCGTGTCTTGTGACGGTATTGATATCCCATACAGTGACAAAGTCAAGAATTTGGGTATCTTCATTGATAAGAAGATGTCGTGGGTTCCTCAAATCCAACACGTCAGTCGCAAAATATTCGCTTCGGCGGGGTCTTTGCGCAGACTGCGTAATTTTCTTCCCATCACGACTAAAGTTGCGTTAGTACAATCCCTTCTTTTTCCCGTTCTTGATTATGCTGATGTCAGCTATCTTGATCTCACCGAGGACCAATTGAATAAACTTGAGCGACTTCAAAACTTCTTTATTAGATTCATATTTGGTTTACGCAAGTATGATCATATTTCTGAATACAGACATAAGCCCAAGTGGTTACCCCTACGTTCACGCCGGAATGCTCACATTCTCTCTCTTTTGTACAATATATTGTTTAATCCCTTAGCGCCCCCATACCTTAAAGAACGTTTCGATTTCTTGCATGACACACATTCAAGACTCCTGCGATCATCAGAAAATTTAAGATTGAAGATGCCAGTGCATTCCACAAAGTTTGTTGATAGATCGTTTTCTGTTGAAGCTGTGCGATTGTGGAATGCACTACCAGTGTCAATACGACGTGCTCAATCCTTACCCATTTTTAAAAAACAAGTTAAGGAACACTACCTTT